>NC_062552.1:78285869-78358950 GCF_016906955.1 Phacochoerus africanus
TCCCTAAAGGAGGATGGACCCAACCTTGAAGGGTGCCAATAAGAACTGAGTGAAAACAAATGACTTATCATAGCACCTTCCCAGCTGCAGGTGGTACAAAATCTTGGGGGGCGGGGGTTGAAAGACACTGTTTAAACCTGCAGAGGAGTTTTTCTGAGGTATATTTAGCAGTTTACATAGTAGATTTCATGTATTATCATAAGTATCCATGGTCTGTCATGTTTCTTACTGTTAATAGGAAATCAGTTCATTAAGGTGTTGTACTGAGAGATCGGACGGAATACAAATATGGAAAGAGTATACCACGCAGTGTTTGCTGCAACTGCTTTTTTTTTTTCCCCCCCTCAGTCATGGAGTCTTGCTCTCACATCTCAGGATATTTCTACACTAGGTTAAAGGACAGAGCAGTAGACCCAATTTCACTTACCAGAGAAAAACCCCCACTTTGTGCAAGAATTCTGAGTTGTCTTTCAAAGGTATCCTATTACCCTCCTGCCTGGATTATCCTATGTTTTGTACTTGAGTTTGTCTTTTTTTTTTTTTTAAAGTCTTTTACTTTTGAATCTAGCAGGCAGAAAATTAAACACCAGTCAGTTCTGGAGTTTCTGTTGTGGCTCAGAGGGTAATAAACCCAACTAGTATCCATGAGGATGCAGGTTATATTCCTGGCTTCACTCAGTGGTTTAAAGATGTGGCATTGATTTGGGCAAAGTCACTTCTGATTCGTCTCTCACACAATTTATGCAATGGGGAGATGATTCACTGTGGTCAGTAAAGGTAGCTCCTACCTTGTCTAAGCTTCACCACCTCTTAACTAGTGAACACTAGAGGGAAAACTGGGAGGTCAGTGTAAGCATCACAAAATATTTTAGCAGGACACCAGGTGGCAGTGCCTCAGCTTTCATTCTTGCTGCAGGCAAGGTGCTAGAACCTGAATATCAAGGTAGGAAAATAGATTTAGATAAAGGATTCACAAAGGAATAACACTGAGGAAAGACATGAAGGAATTCAGAGGTTTACCATATAGACATTTGGGGGACAGCATTACAAAGAGGGGGCACAGGTCTCGATATGGAAACATGCTTGGAGAGCTTAAGGAATAATACTTCCTCTTTTTTGGTGTAGCTTCTTATTCTCCCCAGCACCTTATTACCTAAGAAACTAACTAAAGCATTCAGCACTGTTAACTGGTTAGTGGATGATTACCTCATCTCCTGACCCTGGGGCCATCTGTACCTAGGATTGGCATCTTCTTTCCTAGTTCCCTTTAGGTTCCAGTTTAAACCAGTGTCAGCACCACTGAGACATCCAGCCACCCTGTTCTGGGGCCAAGTGCTTCTCCAAATCCAAGTCGTTCACTTTGGGAGACCTCTAGTGTGTTACACTTTGGCTGACAATAAAAGTTTGAGGTGCTTTCATAGTTAGGAGAGTTACGTTTCATTTCTCGAAGGTTAAAAAAAAAGGGGGGGAAGAATAAAACCTACCTTAGAGAGTTTGTGATATTTAAATTCGATAATGAATCTGAAGTGCATACAACAGTGCCTGATGTACAGTAAGCTCAATAAATATCAACTTTCTATTTTCTAGTAACAATGTTTTTTCCTGCCCTGTCCAGGTCTGTGATCTGTTACTGCTTTATCTTTCTTTCTTTCTTTCTTTTTTTCTGTCTTTTGTCTTTTCAGGGCCACACCCACGGCATATGGAGGTTCCCAGGCTAGGGGTCCAATCAGAGCTACAGCTGCTGGCCTATGCCAGAGCCACAGCAACGCCAGATCTGAACCATGTCTGTGACCTACACCACAGCTCTTGGCAATGCCGGATCCGCAACCCACTGAGCAAGGCCAGGGATCGAACCCGAAACCTCATGGTTCCTAGTCAGATTCGTTTCCGATGCACCACAACGGGAACTCCTGTTACTGCTTTTTCTTTTCTCTATATCAGTTCAGTGCTGGAAGCTTCTAGAAAATTTACTTAATCATTTATTTTCCTGGAGACAGTCACTATTTCCCCCTATCCTCTTAAGGTCCTATTCTTCTAGTACATTGATACAATTAAGGTGCTGTAGGACACAGATGGAATGCTCAGATGAGGATTTATTTTCATTTTCCTAATGAATAATAGCTTTCTTTGAACATTTATTAGCTATCAAATATCATATTTCTTAAGTGACTTTTCAAGATTTCGCCATTCTTGGAGTTCCTGTCATGGCTCGTCGGAAACGAAGCTGACTAGCATCCATGAGGACACAAGTTCCATCCCTAGCCTTGCTCAGTGGGTTAAGGATCTCACATTGCTGTGAGCTGTGGTGTAGTTCACAGATGCTGCTCGGATCCTGTGTTGCTGTGGCTGTGGCATAGCCCAGCAGCTACAGCTCCTGTTTGACCCCTAGCCTGGGAACCTCCATATGCTGTGGGTGCAGCCCTAAAAAGACAAAAAAAAAAAAAAAGATTTTGCCATTCTTATTAACTTTTTTTTTTCTTGTTGGCTTATATGAGCTTCCCCCCCCCCCACATTTGAGTCCTTTTTAGCAGTATGCATTGCTAATATAGTTTACCTGCCTGGGCATTGACTTTCCATCCTCTTAGCAGTAATTTTTAACAAGGACAATTTTAAAATATGCTTTCATGTTTATAGGAGGCTAGCTTGAAAGTTTTTTTTTTTCTTTAAGCACTCTAGAAATGCTTTCCCCTGGTGATTTCGACTTCTGAAAAGAACTCAGTAAGATTCTTAATGATGTTTCCCAGAATAAAATATATCATTGTATAGCATTGGCAAAATTATTTCCACTAAATAGGACTTTGGATTTGCCTTCAATGCCTTACAAATTTCTGCCAAAACTGCAGTAGTGTACTTGCAGAATCCCTTATTCAACTTCATGGCATTTCTCATAGTATTATTCTTGTATAAGCAGCTTGTTTTACAGAAAGTCAAGTATAGCCGTGAGTAGAGGTGCTTGCTATGAGCAAAGTGGTTATGGAAGGACTAGTGGAAGAGGAAGTTATAAATACCAGCTACAATCACTTGGTCACTTACAAAAACAAGATCTATAATGGTTAGAATATTTCTTTTTTCATTTTGATATGGATATATTTATATACTTATGTATCCACAGCAAAACCATTTTTAACTCTCCTCTCCCATTTGCCTGCATGTAGTAACATAAGAAGAGCTAATATAGGTTAATCTTAAAATTTGAGACATCTCAATATTTATGATACAGGATTTTGGGGAGAATGTGACTAGATGGCAGAAACGACATCACCCCAAAATGGTTAAATCAACTGGGTTTACTCTTTGCCGCAGAGAGTTATCTTGTTTTGGGCTTAATGAGAAAAATTATATCATATTAGTAGGAAGCATAGTTTTGCTGTTGTCTTTATTTAAATTGTGTTGTTAAAAGGGGTATAGATAGATACTCAGCTAATAGGGAGGCAAGTAAACTAGTTAACAAGCTACGGTGGTAGCTTTATATTGTCTCAACAAAACTGTTTTGGAAATGTATTTCCCAGAATTTGCTTCCCTGTATTATTCTGAGTTACAGTTATCCATGAAAGAGATTTGTGCAAGATTCGGAAAGTGGATGTAATGAAGCCACCATATATATCTCTCTGTGTGTGTATGTATATATATTTTGTCTTTCTCAGGGTGCACCCAGGGCATATGGAAGTTCCTAGGTTAGGGGTCGAATCGGAGTTGCAGATGCCAGCCTACGTCACAGCCACAAGCAACACCAGATTCAAGCCCCATCTGCGACCTACACCACAGCTCATGGCAACACCAGATCCTTAACCTACTGAGAAAGTCCAGGGATCAAACCCAGGTCCTCATGGATACTAGTTGGGTTCTTTACCACTGTGCCACCAGAGGAACTACAAGCCACCATATTTTTGTTTGTTCTGCTGGTCTGTGCAGGGCTGCATGGACTATAGCGACTCATACATGTTGTTGCTGATCAGCTAGTTCATCCTACTGATGAGTCAACTACTCCACTTCCCAGCAGATCTCTCCCTTATCTTCTATCTTGGACCAAGTATGCGTGTAGCGTGATGGCAAATGCCACTGACTTCCGAAAATCACCCATTACTGTGTGACTGAAGGAGGTGAAATTCAGACAAGATTTAATGTGTCTTTGTGGGTTTCAATTGTCTTCATGGTCCTAGTATGTCCCGATGAGTCACAGTTTGTCCATGTTTTTGTTCACATCCAACTTCCCTTTACATAGGTTACCCTAGTTGACTTACAGTAAATTCAGGATGCATACCAGATAGAAAGATAACAGCTCTGCATAGGCTCCTCCACAAGCTCTAGCATTTACATGAGTTCTGTTCCTCATGGTGTCTCTTATTCTATATCACATGTGGTTCTGCTTCTCTAATTGTACCCTAAGGGACACAAAGTCTCTGAAGAAAGACCTAAGGAAATGATTTTCATGACAATTCTAGATAACTAGTCCAGGTTGGTGATGTGAGCATCTGTAGGTGAAAATGCCACTTTAAATTATTTTGGGGCAAGCTTTCAAATTTAGACAACTTTATACATGTTCTATATTATTTAAAAATAAAAATTCAAGATGTGAATGTAATAGTGGAAAGTTACTCTCACACCTGTTTCCAAAGGAAATAGAAGGAACTTTTATTTAGAAAGTAATCTTGTCCAGACCACAGATGAAGCAACCACAGGACAACCACTTCTTGTCTGGGGTCTGCAGGTGTGCATTTCAGCTTGGGTCCTGCAGCAGGGGGGCTCTCTCTTATTGAGCTCTGGGGTTTTTGTTCAGCTTTTCCTATTGCTTCAGGCACTGTGAGCTCCCTGAGAGCACAGAAGTACTTAGCAGAATCTTCCAGCTGTAAGGCTGAAATGGTGAGGCTGATGAAATTTTGTGCTTTCTGGAAGTTTGTGGAGTAGCGGCCATCCTTTGTATTCAAGCCAGTGGATTCCTGACGAATAAGGAAAGTCATCTCTCCACTGGGAGGCTGTTTATACCAAAAAAGAATGTATACAACCGAACTTGTTTCATAGTGACAGTTTAAGGTGACTGCCTCTCCAACTTGACTGGGTACAACTGGCTGGTCTTGAGTAACTTTCTGGGCCACACTGGATCCTACAGGAAAAATCAGAAAACAGAGATAAGCAGTGAGTAAAATAATGGAGGAATTAGACTACCTTAGGACCGAAAGACAAGCCCAGTTGAAATCATAATATGCCTGCTTTCCTGCCATCCCCCTTCCTCCCCAAGTCCATGTGAAGCACCCGGGCCTGTGTGCAGTCCTTTCCCCCTGAACCTTCCCCCCCATGTGTGGGACCATCCCTACCAGAGAAGACGGAGGCCAGGAAGAGCCAGAGCAGGCTGGAGAGTGGCATGTGGCACGGATTCCCCTGCACAAGTGTGTTTTGTGTGCCTCAGGCTGAGCGTTCAGTGTCTTGGAGTGTCTGGCAGCTCATATACATAGTCCCTGGGTTCCTGTGTGACTCCCCAGACAGGAAGCAGGGCTTGTTATGTTCATAGCCCACGTGTCATATGCACAGATGAGAAAAAGTCTGGCTCCCCACAAACCTTTACTTTGTCTACTTGTCTTTCCCAGGTCATTATGTTAGACAGATCCTAAAAAAGGAATTGGAAAAAGCAATGGTTTGAGCCAAGGGGAGCTGAAGACTAAGCAAGATGATATACATTGGTAATTATTCCGCAGAAAAATTTTACTAACTTATTGGAAAAATAGGCTATGTATACTTCTTTTAATCTAGTTAATCATCATCATTTAACCTATACTTACTTTTCTCCATCCAGAATCCAGTGACTCTTTTTTGTGGTAATTTTTGAAAATTAAAGTATAGTTGATTTACAATGTTTCTTCAATTCCTGTTGTACAGCAAAGTGACCCTTTATTAAAACCCACAGATGTTCAGCTTTCTTGGTGAAAGGCAATCTTATCCAAAATAATTAATGTATCTCTTTTTTTCTAGGGCTGTACCAAGGTTTGTCAATAAAGTTATCTCACTTAAAAAAATCAGTCCTTCTGACTTTCAGAATCTATTTAGTAGTTTGTGTTTTTATGAAATTATTACAGGAATAAAATATGATTCTTACGAAATGTGACATTGAGTTTTATTTACTGGCCTTTGAAGAGGCTCAGGATATTCAGTCCAGTTGTCTCTACAAGTAGAATTGTACTTATTAGATCATGTGCCTTAGAATTGTCCTTGTGTCACATTTTCTATCCCTTTGGTCCAAAGTGTTCAGTATCACTTGTGGGCAGTTCATTATTTTTCTCTTTGAAAATAAGGTCAAGATGAGCAGGCCAGGTCTTTCTGTGACACAGTGCTACAGTGCACTCCTGCAAAACATGATATTGAAAGGCTACAAACACTGAGTACATGTCAATAGAGAAGTTGGTGACTGAAGTTTTGTAATCTGATACACGTCATGTGGAAAGCAGCTGTCAGTCTTCCATTCGGCGTCACTGTTTTCATGGATGAATTAATATAAAAGAACCAAGGCAAATAGACCACTAGAAAAGAAACTTCAGACCAGGTCTCTAAAATAGCCAATCTTTTGATTTTGGGGGTCAAAAGAACTCATTAATGATTGATGCAGGAGGAGAGCTGATATATAGTTGAGACATCTTCTCCTCTGTCCCATTTCACCTCTGAGAGCTGACAGGCAGCCGACACCCTGGTTTGCAATTATTTGTAACTAAGCAGAGGAAACTGTGAATGCCCACAGCAGCCTGGAGAGCAGCAATGATGGCAGGATTTTGACCTTGTTGAAATGGACCTGTTTTGAGTTCCTGACAAGTAGGGTGCAATGTCCCTTAGCTGCATTATAGCAGCTGCTTCTGTGCAATTTCTGACTGGATCGAGTCGGAATGTGTTATTATGACATGCAGCTTGGGAGATTTGTCCTGTCCTAAACAACGTTTTTCCTTTCCTCTTGATGTAATGATAAATGATTATGTCTGGTAAAGGACAAGGCAAAGCTTAATACTGAATGTGAGAAGGAGGTCACATTCTATTACTTAAAATATCCAGATTTAGTAAATTAATCTGTGATGAAATATGCATGGCTTATCTGGAGCAAAGTCGTTATGAATCATGCTGTGTTTGCAAATATTAATTCATATTCTGATTGTTCTCTTGCCTCCATTTTTTTCCCCCTTTGGTCTTTTTAGGGCTGCACCTGCGGCATATGGAGGTTCTTAGGCTAGGGGTCTAATCGGAGCTGTAGCCACCAGCCTATGCCAGAGCCACAGTAACGTGGGATCCAAGCCATGTTTGTGACCTACACCCCATCTCATGGCAATGCCGAATCCTTAACCCACTGAGCCAGGCTCAGGGATCAAAGCCACAACCTCATGGTTCCTAGTCAGATTAGTTAAACACTGAGTCAACATGGGAACTCCACCTTGCCTCCAATTTTGATTCTAAATTGCAATATGCTCTCAGATCCTTGGCTTCCCTGCAAAAGCCAAACAAGTAGCCTCCCTTCCCTCCTACTTACCCACCAGAGCATGGGACCTGGTAGCTTCACAACAGCAAATATCGCTCAGACAAATGGCTAACAAAATAGCTTCTGAGTTCTGAAATCTCTCCAGTTGTGTATTGCAACACCAAATGGTAATGGCAGTGAAATCATATTCATTTATGATGTCACTCTACTCTTAACTTATTAGCAGTTGTAGGAAGCAAGAATCCATGGGTCCTTTCATCAGATATTTGGCCATGATTGTTGTCATGAGAGCATGTATACTGTTTGGTGAAATTCTACAGTTCTCATTTTAGTTGTCATGAAGACAAACCTCTCCTAACAAGCTCTTTAATCAATGAAAACATTAAAAACAGTTAACAGTATACATGATTTCCAAAATAAAAATATTTCTCTTCCTTGACACTGAAGGAATAAATATTCTTTTCCATTCTGTCCTGAAATTTCACCTAATGAAGTCATTTATGTCAAATTATCAAATTTCAAGCATTTTCTTTCGTTTGAACACCTCACAAAGAAACGTAATGAGAACAGCTGAGTTATTCTATTTAGATTGTCCTCAGACTCTCCTTGGTTCCTTTATAGAATCCCCAAACTCACATGCCGTAGGAGGCACAGAATCACTATTGAGGTTCCAGGGTCTTCCCTATTGTTGCCACCACTTACTCCTTGATGACTGTTTTTCTAAAGATGCTGACCACACATTCCATTCTGGGCACTGTAACCTATTTTAATCTTGTCATTTCATTCCAGTGAAATCTGCTCTAGTCGTATATATATATTCTCCTCCAACTTTTTTTTTTTTTTATTAAACTGTTCAAACTATTAGAAAAAAAGGAAAACCAATTTTGAGAGCCAGGAGGGTTTACATAGTGACATATATATATATATATATTTTAAATTGTTAAACTTTAGTCATCATCATGCTGTACATTACATCTCCAGGGCTTATTTTATCTTAGAACTGAAAGTTTATACATTCTGAACACCTTCACTCATTCCTACTCCCATCCCCACCACTTCTGACAATCACCAATCTGTTCTCTCTATCTATGAGTTCTTGTGTATGTGTGAGTGCGTGTGTGTGTCTGTCTGTCCACACACTTATGTTTTAGATTCCACATATAAATGATTTCAAAGTATTTGATTTGTCTCTCTGACTTACCTCACTTGGCATTATGCCCTCAAAGTTCATCCATGCTGGTAAATGGCAAGATTTCTTTCTTTTTCACCAGTTTCTTTATCCATCCATCAATGGACACTAGGTTGTTTCCAAGCCTTGGCTGTTGTCGAAGAGCTACAGTGAACATGAAGCTACAAATATCTTTTTTAAATAGTGATTTTATTTCCTTCAGATATATACCCAGAGGTGGAAATGCTGGATCGTACAGTAGTTCTATTTTCCGTTTTTGAGAAACCTCCATATTGGCTTCCTCCATAGAGGCTGCACCAATTCTTAGTTCCACCAACATTGCACAGCGTTCCCTTTTACTACAACTTTTTTTTATTTCTTGTCTTTTTGATAATAGCCATACTGACAGATGTAAGGTGATACCTCATTTGCTTTCCATTTGCATTTCCCTGATGATTAGTGATGTTGAGCATCTTCTAATTCACCTATTGGCCACTTGTATGTTTTCTTTGGAAAATGTTTATTCAGATCACTTGCCTATTTTTAAATCAGATTGACTTTTCTATTGATTATATGAGTTTTTTACATTTTGGATATTAACACCTTATTAGATATAATTTTTTCCCATTCTGTACATTGCCTTTTCATTTTGTTGATGGTTTCTTTTGCTACACAGAAACTTTTTAGTTTGATGTAGTCCCACTTGTTTATTTTCACCTTTTATTGCCCTTCTTTTGGTGTCAAATCCAAAACATTATTGCCAAGACTGATGTCAAGAAACTTAATGCCTATGTTTTCTTCTAGGAGTTTTATTGCTTCAGGACTTATGTTCAAGTCTCTAATCCATTTTGAGTTGGCTTTTGTATTTGGTGTAAGATAAAGATCCAATTTTATTCTTTTGCATTTGGCTTTCCATTTTTCTGAATATCATCTCTAGAAGAGACTTTCCCTTCCCAAGTACATATCCCTGGGTTCTTTTTTGTGAATTAATTGACTATGTACTCATGAGTTTATTTCTGGGCTCTCTGTTCTGCTCCATTGATCTATGCGTCTGTTTTCATGCCAATATCTCTCTGTTTTGATTACTCATCTTTTTATAGTACAGTTTGAAATAATGAATTGTGATGCCCTAGTGTTGCGCTTCTTTCTCTAGATTGCTTTGGCTATTTGTGGTCTATCATGGCCCCATACAAATTGTAGGATTTGTATGTTCTATTTCTGTCATGGCCTTTTAAACAGGTATTTCATTGAATGTATAGTTTTCTTTGTGTAGTATGGGTATTTTAACTGTTTAAATTTTCCAGTCCATGAGAATAAAATATCTTTCCTTTTAGGAGTTCCCGTCGTGGCGCAGTGGTTAACGAATCCGACTAGGAACCATGAGGTTGCGGGTTCAGTCCCTGCCCTTGCTCAGTGGGTTAATGATCCGGCGTTGCCGTGAGCTGTGGTGTAGGTTGCAGACGCGGCTCGGATCCCGCGTTGCTGTGGCTCTGGCATAGGCCGGTGGCTACAGCTCCGATTCAACCCCTAGCCTGGGAACCTCCATATGCCGTGGGAGCGGCCCAAGAAATAGCAACAACAACAACAACAACAAAGACAAAAGACAAAAAAAAAATCTTTCCTTTTAAATTTGTCTTCTTCAGTTTCTTTAATCAATGTCTTACATATTTCAATGCACAGGTGTTTCACTCCCTTGGTTCAATTTTTTTAAGGTATTTTCTTTTTGATGCAGTTGTAAATAGTTACAATGCAAACAATGGTTAGTTTGTTATTAGTGTGCAAAAACACAACTGATTTTTGGGTATTGATTTGTAACCTGCAACTTCATTGAATATATGTGTTAGTTCTATGATACATGACATCATGTGGGTACATTTCCCGCTGTTAAGCCAAATGATTTGATTTTCTTTACACTTTTTCTGTATTGAAAAAGTGTACATAATGAACTGGGGTAGGATGTCTCTATGTTTATTTTAGGTTGAACACATGTTAGTCTATAAGAAAGTAAAAGATTTTCCTAATGGAATTTTTCTTGGCAATGATGTGACCTATAAGAATACACCTGTCAAAGTCGTAGGTAATAAGTGTTCTCTTCTTCTTTCTATAAACTCTTTGATCTTGTCAGCTTTTGTTTCCTTTGCCGGCATTAGTAGGATTGGAGGTGAGTATTTGCAATCACCTGTTGGAAATACTGGTGAGGCAGCCCTGAACATTCTTGACACACCCAACTAAGCTGGATAACACCTTTATTGGAGTGATTTTTCTCTTCTTTTAGTTCCCTTCACTTTTTACCTTTTCGAGTCCAGTTCACTGTGGTTACTTATTTATTTTATTTCTATCTTCTTACTAGCTACCCTCCTAGCTAAAAGAGATTCTAGAGCAGAAGGAGATACAGATTGAGAAGGGAAGATAAAGAGAAAAGTCCCAAATCTGTAGGGCCAAAAAGTGTCTGTATTTAAACCTGTACCAGTGTAGGTGAGGAATAATAAGCAATGTGAATGCCCTGTGGTGGCCTTGTGGTGTGACTGTGGCTGGAGGTGGGGCTGAGCTCCAAGGAGGGTTCCTGTACAGGCTGCAGGTGCCTGGGGAGCACTGTGCTCCCCAGCACAGAGGTACGTGGCTGAGTCTGTGGTCTGGGCAGAGGAATGTACAATGAGCTGCGGCGATCTTTAGTGACTGTTGTTGCATTTAATCTTCCATTCTTCTTGTCCCTGAAGGAATGGAAAACAAGTGGACTAGTCGGCCCCCGCGGCTCTGTTGATACCAATGTACATACTGTGTGGTTTTGGAAAAATTGCACCAGAGTGTGGAGCTGGCTCCTTCTTGGAGACTCAGGACTGGGGACGCTGCTCCACATCCATCCCTCTCACACCTGTTGAGAAACAGAGAGACAGTCACAGGTGAGGGTCCCTGTAACTTCTACAAACCCTGAAAATGTCCCCAAGATGAGGAGAAGGATAGAAAGTGTGCAGGACTTGTCATCCTCCCCCCAACCCCCTCAACGGTACAGCAGCTGCTCAGTCCTTGAGATCCCCCTGTGAGGCAGCCCCAACTCACAGCAAACCTGGGCCAACAGAAGCCCCAGCACAGGGCGCACCAGCCCCTTCATGACTCTGCCTTGTTTCTGGGAAATTTTCTCCTTCAGATACACAGCTGAACCCCTGCAGGTTGGGTGTCAGGATTGTTCTGGACAGGTTCCAGTTCCTGCGACCAATCAGCTCACCCTGCAAGCTCTGCTCACTGAGGTCACACTCTGTGACACAAAGCCCCACCCTCCAGCCACAAAACCTCTGAGAACACTGAACTTAAGAAAACAAGTATCTTTCCTTTGTAAAATGAAAAAGAGAAAAAAGAAATAAGAAAAAGAAAATAACTAAGATGTTCATAGAAATGATCACTTCAAGATTCTACATTCCCAGAGTTCCCAACTAGTATCCATGAGGCCACAGGTTCAATCCCTGGCCTTGCTCAGTGGTTTAAGGATCCAGCGTTGCCATGAGCTGTGGTGTGGGTGGCAGACGCAGCTCAGATCCCATGTTGCTGTGGCTGTGGTGTAGGCTGGGGTTTACAGCTTGGATTTGACCTCTAGCCTGAGAACCTCCATATGCCAAGGATGCAGCCCTAAAAAAAGACAAAAGACAATAAATAAATAAATATTTTACATTCTCTTTACTGTTGTCTTTCACAGAACATGCCAAATCCTTGAAAATAACACAAGCTGACCCCTGGATCTTTTAAGTTTCAATGACTCAGGAGGGTTGTGTTTAGTTCCCACTGCAGACCCAGGTCCTGTGTCACCCATAACACAGAAGTACTTGGCCGAGTCACTCCAGTGGACGGATGTGTTCCTTGGGCTGAAGGAGATTGCACTGCTATGAAATTCAGCCTTAAAACCTCTGACACCTGAAACAAGGCTGTTTCTAGATGTGCACTTCCAGAGAAGCTGGAGTTCTTGGTTAGTCTGTTGCTCACACTGGAAGAGAAAAGGTGGGACAGAAGATGAGTAGTTGCCCCTCAGCTCCAGAGGGTCTCCTTCAGGGACAGTCATGGGGCTGTCAGCCTGGGTCACTGAATGGGCTCTCGTGTGTCCTGAATGAAACTCAATGCTGATTCAGTGAACTCAGCCAAAACAGAAAGTCCCTATTCAAAGTTAAACTAGAGCTTTATTCCATGTGTAGACAAGGGAGTACCATGGAACAGTGCTCAGTCAAGAACAGAAGCGTCAAGGTGAACACCAAGGTCATGGTGGGGCAGTGAAAGTGGCAGTGAGCTCTTTCTGGAGGATTCCCAACAATCAATAGTCTGAATACCTGAGGATCTGAACCCAGATTGCTCTGAAGTTGAGGAATGGCAGGGAATTTAGATTTCTTCTTCCAATGGACGTTGTAGGGACCATTAGAGAGAAAGTGTGTCTTAACAAAACTGCCTGCCTCTGGTGTCTGAGATGCTTTACCTGTCATTGTGTAAAAGATGCTCTCAAAATATCTCTAAACTGTAGGGAAGGAAGGTGTTTGTTAGCTTGTATTGATCTTTTACAGAAAAACTATTCTCAATTTAGATAGCAGCGCCCTCTAAGGGCCAGGTCAAGAACTAAGGAGCAGTTCACAATTTTTTTTTTTTTGATCTTCTTCACCTCTTTCCTACACTTGTATGTAGGGTTGAATTTCAAAGCATTATAATTCTGTACAGAAAATTATTTATGTTTTTAGCCCCTGAAACTTATAAAGTTGGTCTTTTTAAAAGGACACAAAATTATGTATAAAAAATTGGATACAAAATAATTTTCAGAATGAGAAGTAAAACCATAACAAATTACAAATTTTAGAGAACAAATACCACAAATAACGTATATCTAGAAACTATAAAATTTTAGTACTTGTTTCTATGACATATCATACTTTTGATTTCTATTGTTTGGGTTCCATGCTTTTCAATTGTTTCTTTATATGACAAATAGTTTATAATAGTTCCTATGTAGAGATAAGAAAGACAGTTTGGTTTTTACTTCTAGTATGGTTGATCAAAAAAATTTTTTTAATTTTATTTTTGGCTGCACCCACATCATATGGATATTCCTGGGTCAGGGATGGAATCTCCCTGCAGCTTTGACCTACACCGCATCTGCAACAGTTCCAGACCCTTAACCCACTGCACCAGGCCTGGGATTGAACCTCAGCTCTGCAAGTGACCCAAGCCAATGCAATTGAATTTTTAACCCACTATGCCACAGAAGAACCCCCTCCCCAATTTTTTTAAAATTCACTGTTCATTTTGGTTATGCATGAAAATTTTTAGATTATAGTCAAATTTTGGGAAATGTCCATCAAGTTACCACGTGCTTCAAGATTTCATTAGATTCCAAATTTTCTTATGTGATAATCAATCCTGAATACTATGAACTGATGACACTCATTAACCAGTTAATGAAGCCTGTATCAGTTTCCTATTGCTGTATAACAAATTACCATGAACTTTGTGACTTAGGAGAACATTCATTTATCTCACAGTTTCTGTAGGTCAAAAGTCAGGGCACAGCTAAGCTGGATCTCATGAGGTTGCAATGAAGTATTCAACTAAGGTTGCAGTCTTGTCTGAGGCCTGACAGTCCTCTTTCCAATTCATGTGGTTGTTGGCAGAAGTCATTTCCTTGCAGGTATAGCTAATCAATTTTTTTTGAGTGATAAAAATAATGTGTATATTGGGAGTTCCTGTTGTAGCTCAGTGGTAACGAAACCGACTAGTATCCATGAGGACACGGATTAGATCCCTGATCCCTCTCAGTGGGCTAAGGGTCCGGCATTGCTGTGAGCTTGGGTGTAGGTTGCAAATGCCACTCAGATCTGGCATTGCTGTGGCTGTGGTGTAGGCCAGGAGCTGTAGCTCTGATTTGACCCCAAGCCCAAGATCTTCCATATGCCACAAGTTGGCCCTGGAAAAAAAAATAAAAGTATATGTTTGAATGTGTGAGAGTTTAAAAATAATCCAAATATCAACTTAAAAGTACCCTTCCATGAACATAAACAATCAAATTTGGTTGTAGCTATTTAGAAATATTACTTTTGGAAAACTGTGTTAGAACCCTAGTTCTACCATAACAAATGATCACAAGATGATGGCTTAAAGTAACAAAGTTGGTTCCCCTACAATCTGAAGGACAGAGATCTGAAATCAAGGTGTTAGCAGGAAACATGCTCCCTCTGAATGTTCTAGGGCAGGATCCCTCCTTGCCTCTTCCAGCTTCTGTGGCTCTGATTGGGATGGAGTAAGCACAGGTAGTTGTAGAAGTCCCAATAAAGGGACCATAGATAAAGAGGGAAACTTAGGGGACTTTGGGAGATCACTTGTAAGTTAATAAATTGCTCAAGAAAGCCATCAGCACAAGGAAGGCTTGTTTGACTAGTGAAGGGAGGAGAATTGCCTCAGGTCATTGGGTGGAGGATGGGATGAGGCCTGCATTCAGATTCAGACCAAGGACAGGAGTTTGAGGACCACCCTTCTGCTGATTTGAATACTGGATCCCAAGGAGGAGCTACTCCCAGAAAGGAAGAGGTGGTCTTTTCCAACCCCCACTCCCCCTTGGATGATAAAACTGTGGCCCACCGTATCCTTGGGGCATAGACTCCTTGCCTGCTCCTTGCCTATCACTTTGTCTCTCGCTGAATTCCTCCTGCGTGGAGGCATGAAGAACCTGAACCTCAGTGAGTCCAGACGCTGGGTGAGTGATTCTAATTTAAAACCATGGGTTCAAGTCGCAATCTGGCTTTAGGCTAGGTTCGAGTCCTGGCACATGGGTCCAAGTCCCAATCTGTGTTCTGGATAGGTTCAGGACATTAGTGCTGTCAATTTCAGCTCGAGGTGTTCCTTGGCCTCTGACTGCATAACTCCAATCCAATCACCTCCATCAAGAAGTCCTCACTAGGCCTTCTCACCACTGTGTCTCTTATAAGGACATTGTCACTGCATTTAGGCTCCACCTGTATAATCCAGGATGATCTTATCTTGATATCCTTAACTCAATTACACTTGCAAATTCTTTTTGTCCCAATAAAGTCCTATTCACAGTCCATGGATTAAGATGAGACATAAATTTTCAGGTCCCACCCTCCAATCCACTATAGGAACTTTAATGTCTTTGAAGTGTTGCCATGTGAAGTATGTTGGGAATCTCAATACTTCTTTTAGAGTCAAAAGTGAATCTGGGAGTTCCCATTGTGGCTCAGTGGTGATGAACCTCACAAGTATCCGTGAGGACGCAGGTTCAATCCCTGGCCTTTCTCAGAGGGTTAAGGATCTGGTGTTGCCACAAGCTGTGGTGTAGATAGCATATCCAGCTTGGTTCTGACATTGCTGTGCCTGTGCGTAGGCTGGAAGCTGTAGCTCAGATTAGACCTCTAGCCTGGGAACGTCTGTATTCTCGGGTGCCTCTATAAAGACATGGGAAAAAAAAAAAAAAAGTGAACCTGAATCTGAATCACTGCTTAATATGGGAATAGCAGGTTTAGGATGTGCTGGAAAATGAAAATCTTATGAATTAACATGAAGTTCTTTGAAATACACACTATTCAGATAACTTCTGCTTCTCTGGCATGTTGGATTTGGACATCAGAATTGTAGCTAAGTAGGGCCCTGTGGAACTCCTATGCAAAAAAGCCTTTCTGTGTCCCCCATTTCTTTTTAGGAAATAGGTCTCATTCAGCCTCCTTGACCTTACTCAAGTTCCCAAGGACATGTTCAAACAGTTGCAGGGAGGGGATGCAAAGACCAAGGAGAAGCAGTCAAGAGATAATAGTGCACTCTTGGAGTAGGGTCCTGGTTCCTCCTCAAGGAATATAGATAATAATATCTTTGAGTTGTTCCCCAGAACTAAAACCCCCAACAAATGGAAGATGTTAATGAAGCATTCTTCCTTTCACGCAGAAGGATCACCAGCTTTGAAAAACAATGAGAGCTTGCATCCATCCTAATCCTTACCTGTGGCCCTATTTTTCACTCCCAAATTATAAAACCACCACCCAATCTCTCCCAAGGGGATCACAGTCTTTAAGGCATTAGCCTGCTGTGGATTCTTTGGTGTGGCAAAGCAGTAATGCTGTTTTTTTCTCCTTCACCCAAAACTCTGTCTCCACATTTCTATTTGGCACCGTTGGACAGAGGCCAAGTTTCAGCAACAGAATGGAGGTGAAACTAGCATGGCAATCCTCTGTAGTGAAGTCTCCATCCCCGTCTCAAAAGAGCAAGGAGTCTGGAGGAGGAGCACCTGGGGAGGATCTTCATGCAGATCAGGAGCCCTTCTGCTCTTTCCATAGAGGGATTAAAAACCAGGACAGAAAAGTCATGCACTGGAGAAGGTTTCCTTTTCCCAGCTCACCCCATTGGTCTCTGTTGTAATCTATCTCTGAGTCTTGCGGTGTGAAGTAGAATTTGGCTAAATGAAGAGAAAGGGACCTGGCCCTGCCTGGGTTTACAGCCTAAAGGGAATCTCTGCATTCCTAGAAGGAAACTATTGGACTGAATATCAATATAAGATGGCTCTCAGAGGCAATTATTCCTGTCAAAACAATCATAAGAGTGGTCCTGATCCAAGAACAGTTATAATAAAATGTACAAGTATTCTCCTGTGAGATTTCAGGCAAGAAATAAATAATGCACCTGACTGGGCCATGAAGTGTGGTGGTTTGCACACACAGGCCAGAAAAGAATGTTCAGACTTGTATTGGGAGGAAAAGAAGGAAGAGTTTATTGAGCAAGGTGGTGAGGAAGTAGATTTTATTGAGGTAAGAGACACTTCATGCACAGCAGGATGACTTCTTGATAATCAAAGAAGGCAGGCAAGGAGTACATGATCCTGACTGTTTTTATAACCCAGGGAGAAGAGAGGTCTCATGATAACCCTGCTGACCTGCTGATTGTTTGGGGAAAGAGAGGTCTTATGATACACTTGCTGGATGGTTGGGCTTGTATGGGTCCCCCATAGAGGCCTGAGGAGTGGATCACATACCTTTCCTAGTAGGGGGCAGGAAGGAGTAGGACTGGTTGCTCAAGGTAGGGGAAGGGCATTACAATGAGATGGGTGGGGCAGTGATAAGGTTGTGATCATTCTTGTCTTGCCTAGAGGCTTTGAATTCAGTGTCCCTGAAGGGACCTTAAAGTCCCACTTAAAGAATGAGTACAATTGTGTGCATTTTACCCAAGTACATGGGAAAAATTCATTCTGGCTAAAGAGAACAGCCTCTGTAAAGGCCCAGATTTGAGAAAGAGCTTAATATGTACACAAGTGGTTAGAATTTCATAGTGGCTGATGTACCCCTGGAATATGTGGTAGAAAAGAGTGAATAATGAAAGTTAAAAAAACTTAGGGGAAATGTATAAACTGCCTTGTATTTTTTAACATAGAATTTGATCTTTGCAACTTCTAACATTTTTTCATTACCCAAGATGAGCAGGAAGTGATCTGATCACATATATGTTTTACAATAACTCTCTCATGTCCTGTTGCCTTTTTCTTTTTTCTTTTTATTTATTTATTTTTTTAAAATTTTCCCACTGTACAGCAAGGGGATCAAGTTATCCTTACATGTATACATTACAATTACATTTTTTTTCCCACCCTTTGTTCTGTTGCAACATGAGTATCTAGACAAAGTTCTCAATGCTATTCAGCAGGATCTCCTAGTAAATCTATTCTAAGTTGTGTCTGATAAGCCCAAGCTCCCAATCCCTCCCACTCCCTCCCCCTCCCATCAGGCAGCCACAAGTCTCTTCTCCAAGTCCATGATTTTCTTTTCTGAGGAGATGTTCATTTGTGCTGGATATTAGATTCCAGTTATAAGTGATATCATATGGTACTTGTCTTTGTCTTTGTGGCTCATTTCACTCAGTAGGAGAGTCTCTAGTTCCATCCATGTTGCTGCAAATGGCATGATGTCATTCTTTTTGATGGCTGAGTAGTATTCCATTGTGTATATATACCACCTCTTCCGAATCCAATCATCTGTCGATGGACATTGGGGTTGTTTCCATGTCTTGGCTATTGTGAATAGTGCTGCAATGAACATGCGGGTGCACGTGTCTCTTTTAAGTAGAGTTTTGTCCGGATAGATGCCCAAGAGTGGGATTGCGGGGTCATATGGAAGTTCTATGTATAGATTTCTAAGGTATCTCCAAACTGTTCTCCAGAGTGGCTGTACCAGTTTACATTCCCACCAACAGTGCAGGAGGGTTCCCTTTTCTCCACAACCCCTCCAGCACTTGTTATTTGTGGACTTATTAATGATGGCCATTCTGACTGGTGTGAGGTGATATCTCATGGTAGTTTTGATTTGCATTTCTCTTACAACACTTTTTCTAGTTTAGGCTCACAACCAACTACAGGCCATGTACAGCATCTTGGGGAGATGGGAGACACTGTTCATAATTTCAGAGTTTTTCCAAAAGATAAATCTCTGTATTTTCCCGAGGCATATTTGGCAGTTTACATTCACAGGTTTCATGTATTATCTTAAGAACTATCTATCATTTTTCCTATGGTTAAGGAAATCGGTCCATTAAGGTGTTATATTGAGAGATTAGATGGAATACAAATATGGAAAGAGTATACCAAGCAGTGTTTGCTACAACTGCTTATTTGTTTCCTCTGTTATTGAGTCTTGCTCCCACAGTCTCAGGATATTTCTACACTACATTAAAGGACAGAGCAGTAGATACAATTTCACTTACCAGAGAAAAAACTCCCAATTTGTGCAATAATTCCAAGCTTTTTTCCCAAGATAGTCTATCACTCTCCTGCCCAGATCATCCCATGTATTGTATTTTTTTTCAGTCTTTTATTTTAACATCTAGCAAGTAGAAGATTAAAAACCATTCAGTTCTGCTGATTCTTCCCATTTATTCAATGGGAAGATGATTCACGGTGGTCAGTAAAGGTAGCTCCTACCTTGTCTAAGTTTCACCACCTCTTAACCAGGGAACACTAGAGGGAAAACTGGGAGGTCAGTGTAAGCATCACAAAATATTTTAGCAGGACACCAGGTGGCAGTGCCTCAGCTTTCATTCTTGCTGCAGGCAAGGTGCTAGAACCTGAATATCAAGGTAGGAAAATAGATTTAGATAAAGGATTCACAAAGGAATAACACTGAGGAAAGACATGAAGGAATTCAGAGGTTTACCATATAGACATTTGGGGGACAGCATTACAAAGAGGGGGCACAGGTCTCGATATGGAAACATGCTTGGAGAGCTTAAGGAATAATACTTCCTCTTTTTTGGTGTAGCTTCTTATTCTCCCCAGCACCTTATTACCTAAGAAACTAACTAAAGCATTCAGCACTGTTAACTGGTTAGTGGATGATTACCTCATCTCCTGACCCTGGGGCCATCTGTACCTAGGATTGGCATCTTCTTTTCTAGTTCCCTTTAGGTTCCAGTTTAAACCAGTCATGTCAGCACCACTGAGACATCCAGCCACCCTGTTCTGGGGCCAAGTGCTTCTCCAAATCCAAGTCGTTCACTTTGGGAGACCTCTAGTGTGTTACACTTTGGCTGACAATAAAAGTTTGAGGTGCTTTCATAGTTAGGAGAGTTACGTTTCATTTCTCAAAGGTTAAAAAAAAAGGGGGGGAAGAATAAAACCTACCTTAGAGGGTTTGTGATATTTAAATTCGATAATGAATCTGAAGTGCATACAACAGTGCCTGACTGTACAGTAAGCTCAATAAATATCAACTTTCTATTTTCTAGTAACAATGCTTTTTCCTGTACTGTCCAGGTCTGTGATCTATTACTGCTTTTTCTTTTGTCTATATCAGTTCAATGCTGGAAGCTTCTAGAAAATTTACTTAATCACTTATTTTCCTGGAGACAGTCACTATTTCCCCCAATCCTCTTGATGTCCTATTCTCCTAGTACATAGATACACTTAGGGTGCTGCAGGACACAGATGGAATGCTCAGATGAGGATTTATTTTCATTTTCCTAATGAATAATAGTTTTCTTTAAACATTTATTAGCTATTGAATATCATATTTCTCAAGAGAATCTTCAAGATTTTTTTCCCCTACATTTGAGTCCTTTGCAGCAGTATACATTACAAATATAGTTTACCTATCTGGGCATTGACTTTCTATCCTCTTAGCAGAAATTTATATCAAGAACAATTTTAAAATATACTTTCATGTTCTTAAGAATCTAGCTTGAAAGTATGGCCTTAGCATTTCTAACACTCTAAAAATGCTTTCCCTGGTAACTTCTATTGCTTGCTTTGGAGAAGTCAGTATCAATCCTACTGATGTTCCCCAGAATACCATATAGAAATTTTCCTAGCCTAGGTACAATTATTTCTAATTAAATGGGACTTTGGTTTTGCCTTCAATGTCTTAGAAATTTCTGCCAAAACCACAGTAGTGTACTTGCAGAGTTCCTTATTCAACTTTATGGAATTTCCCATAGCATTATTCTTTTGTAAAAAACTTTTTTTTTTTTGTCTTTTTTGCCATTTCTTTGGGCCGCTCCCACGGCATATGGAGGTTCCCAGGCTAGGGGTCGAATCGGAGCTGTAGCCACTGGCCTACACCAGAGCCACAGCAACACGGGGTCCGAGCCGCGTCTGCAACCTACACCACAGCTCACAGCAACGCCGGATCGTTAACCCACTGAGCAAGGGCAGGGATCGAACCTGCAACCTCATGGTTCCTAGTCGGATTCGTTAACCACTGCACCACCACGGGAACTCCTAAAAACATTTTTATATGATTTTTATTTTTACTGTACAGCAAAGTGACCTAGTCACACACATATATACATCCTTTTTCTGACATTATCCTCCATCGTGCTCCATCACAAGTGACGAGATATATTTCCCAGTGCTATACCGAAGGATGTCATTGCCCATCCACTCCAAATACAATAGTTTGCATCTATTAACCCCAGATTCCCCATCCATCCAACTCCCCCTACCTCCCCCTTGGCAACCACAAGTCTGTTTCCAAGTTCATGAGTGTCTTTTCTGTGGAGAGCCTCATTTTGCCATACATTAGATTCCAGATATAAGTGATATCATATGGTATTTGTCTTTCTCTTTCTTTTTTTTTTGTCTTTTCTTTTTTTTCTTTTTCTTCTTTTTTTTTTTTGGTCTTTTTGCTATTTCTTTGGGCCGCTCCCATGGCATATGGAGGTTCCCAGGCTAGGGGTCGAATTGGAACTGTAGCCACTGGCCTACACCAGAGCCACAGCAACGCTGGATCTGAGCCGCGTCTGCAACCTACACCACAGCTCACGGCAACGCCGGATCGTTAACCCACTGAGCAAGGGCAGGGACTGAACCCGTAATCTCGTGGTTCCTAGTCGGATTCGCTAACTACTGCGCCACGACGGGAACTCCTGTCTTTCTCTTTCTGACTTACGTCACTTAGTATGAGAGTCTCTAGTTCCATCCATGTAGCTGCAAATTGCATTATTTTGTTCCTTTCTATGGCTGAGTAGTATTCCATTGTGTATATATACCACATCTTAATCCATTCATCTGTCAATGGACATTTAGGTTGTTTCCATGTCTTGGCTATTGCGAATAGTGCCGCAATGAACATACAGGTGCATGTATCTTTTTCGAGGAAAGTTTTGTTGGATATATGCCCAAGAGTGGTATAGCATTATTCTTATATAAGCAGCTTGTTTTACAGCAAGTCAAGTACAGCAGTGAGTAGAGGTGCTTGATATGAGCAAAGAGGGTATGGAATGAGTAATGGAAGAGGAAGTTATAAACACCAGCTGCAATAATGTGGTCACTTGCAAAACCAGGAACTATAATAGTTATGAATATTAATTTTTCATTTCCATATAGATATATTTATATACATAAGTATCCATAAATACATCCATGTCAGAATCACTTATAATTCTCTCCCACTTGCCTGCAGATAGTAACCTAAGATGTGCTAATATAAGTTAGTCTTAAATCTTGTTACATCACAAGATTTAAGACAGAAGATTTTGGAGAGCGTGTGACTCATGTAGGAGAAAAACATCACCCCAAAATGGATAAATCAACTTGGTTGACTCTTTGCAGGAGAGAGTTAGCTTGTTTTGGGTTGAATGAGGAATAATTGTATCACATTAGCAGGAAGCACAGTTTTGCCTTTGTCTTTATTTGTGTTGTTAAAAGAGGTACAGATGGATACATAGTTAACAAGGAGGCAAGTAAACTAGTTAACAAGAAACTGTAATAGCTTTATATTGTTTCAACTTAACTATATGGGAATATGTTTCTCCGAATTTGCTTCTCCGTATTATTCTAACTTAGAGTTGTCCATGAAAGAAATTTGTGCAAGATTTTGAAGGTGGTTATAATGAAGCTGCCATACTTTTTATGTTCTGCTGCTCTGTGCAGGGCTGCACGGACTATAGCAGCTCATACATGTGGCTGCTGATCAGCTAGCTCATCCTACTGATGAGTCAACTACTCCACTTCCCAGCAGATCTCTCCCTTATCTTCTATCTTGGACCAAGTATGCGTGTAGCGTGATGGCAAATGCCACTGACTTCCCCCGAAGATCACCCACTACTGTATGACTGAAGGAGTTGAGAGACAGACAAGTTTTAGCATGTCTTTGTGAGTTTCAATTGTCTTCATGGTTCTAGTATGTCCTGATGAGTCACAGTTTGTCCATGTTTTTGTTCACATCCAATTTTCCTCTACAAATGTTACCCCAGCTGGCTGATAGTAATTTTAGGCTTACTACCAGATAGAAAGAGAGCAGCTTTGCATAGGCTCCTACACCAGCTCTAGCGTTTACATGAGTTCTGTTCCTCATGGTGTCTCTTATTCTATATCACATGTGGTTCTGCTTCTCTAATTGTACCCTAAGGGACACAAAGTCTCTGAAGAAAGACCTAAGGAAATGATTTTCATGACAATTCTAGATAACTAGTCCAGGTTGGTGATGTGAGCATCTGTAGGTGAAAATGCCACTTTAAATTGTTTCGAGGCAAACTTTCAATTTTAGACACCTTTACATGTATTCTGTATGAAAGTTTTAAAATAAAAAATTGAAGAAGAGATTGTAATAGTGGAAAGTTACCCTGAACACCTATTTCAAAATGAGATAGAAAGAGATTTTACTTAGAATTAAATGTTTGATCCAAACCACAGATGAAGCAACCACAACATGACTATTTCTTGTTTGGGGTCTGCAGGTGTGGAGTTCAGCTTGAGTCCTATAGCAGAGGGGCTCTCTATTATTGAGCTCTGGGGTTTTGTTCAGCCTCTCCTATTGCTTCAGGCACTGTGAGCTCCCAGAGAGCACAGCAGTACATTGCAGAATCGTTCAGCTGTAAGGCTGAAATGGTGAGGCTGATGAGATTTTGTGCTTTCTGGAAGTTTATGGAGTAGCGGCCATCCTTTGTATTTTGTCTAGAAGAATCCCAAAGATTAAGGTAAATCATCTCTCCATTGGGAGGCTGTTTATACCAAAAAAGGTAGTAAGCGCTCTGAGATGTTTCATACCGACAATTTAAGGTGACTGACTCCCCAACTTGACTGGGTACAACTGGCTGGTCTTGAGTAACTTTCTGGGCCACACCGGATCCTACAGGAAAAATCAGAAAACAGAGATAAGCAGTGAATAAAATAATGGAGGAATTAGACTACCTTAGGACCCAAAGACAAGCCCAGTTGAAATCATAATATGCCTGCTTTCCTGCCATCCCCCTTCCTCCCCAAGTCCATGTGAAGCACCCGGGCCTGTGTGCAGCCCTTTCCCCCTGAACCTTCCCCCCATGTGTGGGACCATCCCTACCAGAGAAGACGGAGGCCAGGAAGAGCCAGAGCAGGCTGGAGAGTGGCATGTGGCATGGATTCCCCTGCACAAGTGTGTTTCGTTGTGCCTCAGGCTGAGCGTTCAGTGTCTTGGAGTGTCTGGCAGCTCATATACATAGTCCCTGGGTTCCTGTGTGACTCCCCCAGAGAGGAAGCAGGGTTTGTTATGTTCATAGCCCACGTGTCATGTGCACAGATGAAAAAAAGTCTGGCTCCCCACAAACCTTTACTTTGTCTACTTGTCTTTCCCAGGTCGTATGTTAGGCAGGTCCTAAAAAAAGAAGTGGAAAAAGCAACTAGTATTAATGATTTGAGCCAAGGGGAGCTGAAGACTAAACAAGATGGCATACATTGGTAATTATTCCACAGAAAAATTTTACTAATTTATTGAAAAAGAATTAACTACAGGCTATGGACCCTTCTTGTAATCTACTTATTCACCATTCATTTAACCCATACTTACTTTTCTCCATTTAGCATCTAATGACTCTTTTTGGTGGTAATTTATTTAAAATTAAAGCATAGTCAATTTATAATGTTTCTTCAATTTCTGTTGTACAGCAAAGTGACCCTGTATTAAAATTCACAGATGTTCAGCTTTCTTGGTGAAAGGCAATCTTATCCAAAATAATTAATGTATCTCCTTTTTTTTTTTCTAGGGCTGTACTAAGGTTTGTCAATAAAGTTATCTTATTTAAAGAATCGGTCTTTCTGACTTTCAGAATCTATTTAGTAGTTTGTGTTTTTATGAAATTATTACAGGAATAAAATATGATTCTTATGAAATGTGACATTGAGTTTTATTTGCTGGCCTTTGAAGAGGATCAGGATATTCAGTCCAGTTTCCCCCACAAGTGGAATTGTATTTATTAGATCATGTGTCTTAGAATTCTCCTTATGTCACATTTTTGGATCGCATTGGTCCAAAGTGTTCAGTATCACTTGCTAGTGGTTGGTTATTTTTTGCTTTGAAATAAAAGTCAAAATGGGTATGCCAGTGCTACAGTGCAGTCCTGCAAAACATGATGTCTAAAGGCCACAAACGCTGAGTGCATGTCCAAACCACGGACATTTGTAAATGAAGTTTTGTAAACTGATACACCATCACGTGGGCTGTAGCTTTCAATCTTCCATTTGGTTTCACTGTTTTCATGGATGAATTAATATAAAAGAACCAAGGCAAATAGACCACTGGACAAGAACTTCAGACCAGGTCTCTAAAATAGCCAGTCCTTTGATTTTAAGGTCAAAAGAACTCATTAATTAATGAGTGATGTAAGGAGGAGAGTTGATATACAGTTGAGATATCACCTCCTCTGTCCAAATTCACCTCTGAGAGCTGACAGGCAGCCGATGCCCTGGTTTGCAATTATTGGTAGTTAAGCAGAGGAAACCATGAAAGCTCACAGCAGCCTGGAGAGCAGCATGATGGCAGGATTTTGACCTTGCCGAAATGGCCCTGCCCTGTGCTCCTGACGAGTAGGGTGCAATGTCCCTTAGCTGCGTTATAGCAGCTGCCTCTAAAATGCAATTTCTGGCTGCTTCAAGCCTGAATGTGTTAGGAACACAGGTTGGGAGGTTTGGTCTGTCCTAAACAGTGTTCCTTTCATTGTGATGTAATGATAAATGACTACGTCTGGTAAAGGACAAGGCAGAGCTTAATATTGAAGGACCTGTGAGAAGGCGTTTCATTACTTAAAATTTCCAAACTTAGTAAATTAATCTGTGATAAAATCTGCATGGTTTATCTGGAACAAAGTCATTATGAATCATGCTCTGTTTGCAAATATTCATTCATGTTCTGATTGTTTTCTTGCCACCAATTTTGATTTTATGTTGCAGTATGTTCTCAGATCCTTGGCTTCACTGCAAAAACCAAACAAGAAGCTCTTACCTGTCTTCCCTCTTAGTTACCCACCAGCCCATGGGAACTGGTAACTTCGCAACAGCAAATATCGCTCAGACAAATGCTAACAAAATAGCTTCTGACTTTTGTAATCTCTCCAGTTGTGTGCTGCAACACCAAATGGTAATGGCAGTGAAATCATATTCATTTCTGATGTAACTCTACTCTTAACTTATTAGCAGTTGTAGGAAGCAAGTATCCATGGGTCCTTTCATCAGATATTTGGCCATGTTGTTGTCATGAGTGCATGTGAAATTCTACAGTTCTTACTTATTTATTTAGCTTTTTAGGGCCACTTTATGTGGCATGTGGAATTTCCCAGGCTAGTGGAGAAATTGGAGCTATAGCTGCAGACCTACACCACAGTCACAGTGACAGCCAGAACCAAGCCGCGTCTGCGACTTACATCAGAGCTCACAGCAATGCCAGATCCTTAACCCACTGAGCAAGGCCAGGGATCGAACTGGAATCTTCATGGATACTAGTTAGATTCATTACCACTGTGCCACAATGAGAACTCCAAATTCTACAATTCTTATTTTAGTTGTCATGAAGACAAACCTTTCCTAACATGCTTTTTAATCAATGAAAACATTAAAAACCTTTAACAGTATACATGATTTCCAAATAAAAATATTTCCATTTCTTAACATTGAAGGACTAAAAATTCTTTTCCAATTTATCCTTAAATTTCGCTCAATGGGAGTTCCCATCGTGGCTCAGTGGTTAACAAATCTGACTAGGAACCATGAGGTTATGGGTTCGATCCCTGACCTTGCTCAGTGGGTTAAGGATCCAGCGTTGCCGTGAGCTGTGGTGTAGGTTGCAGACGTGGCTTGAATCCTGCATTGCTGTGGCTGTGGTTTAGGGCAGGGCTACAGCTCCGATTAGACCCCTAGCCTGGGAACCTCCATATGCCACAGGAGCCGCCGGAGAAGTGGCAAAAAAGACAAAAAAAAAAATTTTTTTTTTCACTCAATGACATCATTTCTGTCAAATTACCAAATTTCTAGCATTTTCTTATGAGGTGTTTCAGCACTTTGTAATGAAACCCAAATAAGAGCAAATGAGTTATTATATGGTAGAATTTCCACTGACTCTCTTTGGTTACTTTATAGAAATCCCCAAACTTACATGTTGTCGGGAGCCATAAGGCTGCTCCAGTAAAGAAAGCAAAGCCACAGTCGGCACCTGCATGAGGCTTGTCTGGTTAGCAGAGCTACAGACAAGCTGAAGAAAGAATAAGGATTGCGGATGCGTGAGGCTTGTCTGGCTAGCAGAGCTACAGACAAGCTGAAGAAAGAAGAAGGATTGCAGAGCAAGCTCTTGAAAGACATCGGCTCCAGGAAAATAAAAATGATATCCCCTAAAAAATATGTTAACCTATTTTTCTGTGTTTATCCTTCTTTTTCTATCTCCTATTCACAGCTTTCTTACTGCTAAATATTTGTCCTGGGTACGTAAAACACTTGAACCAAAACAGAGTGAAGTTATTTAAACAATGTAATGGAAAAAGCCTTTGTTTTGGAGTAACAATTTATGGCACCTATTTTGTAAGATTATACAGGGGAAACTTGTGATTTCAGTCCCTTTACTTAAAAAGAAGTTTGGGGCTGGAAAAAAATGTTGTTTGGCCTATAAATTGCTATTTTCTATAATAGATATATATTTTTTTTATCAAATAACAGTGTCACCTGTAACTTTTATCCCTTATGGGGGCATTTGCTAATTTTTGGGTATAATACTCCTTTCTATTGAAATTGTTGGTTTGGAACTTACGTAAATCAGCACAATAGGTTAAATGCTTAGCTTGCTGGTGCCAAATAAATCGTAGTTTTAAGAATGTCATGAGCCCAAGGCTTTCATGCGTTTTGTTAACTACATACACCTTTAGTTAAAGAATGTTAGGTATCATAGTTTATTACTTATTAAAGCTTTGTTCTTAATATAGAATAGAATAGCTACTGTTGTTGACCTTTTAAGAAAAATACGGTGTGAAACTTTAAGTTTGTAATCTTGAAGGAAAATCTAAAGTTGAAAGGAACATGTTTTAACTAACCTTTTTTTTTGTATCTCAGGTGGAGGGAACAAAAAGGGCTTTAAATCAAATGTTAATGTCAAATCTTACACGAAACCTGATTGTGATAGGGTATAAAAACTGATGCTTTTCATTTAATAAATTGGGTCATCTGCAGCATGCAGCTGAGGAGTTGGCTCCAATTCTTTCCGCGCCGTTTGTACCCATCCTCTCCTTCGGCACTCCCTGGCTGCTGGGGCTGGACCTCGGCAACATGTCACATGAGACACAGAATCACTACCGAGGCTCCTGGTCTTCCCTATTTTCCCCGCCACTTACATTCTTGATGGCTGTTTTCTGAAAATGCCAACCATGAATTCCTATTTGGGCATTATGTCTTATTTTAATCTTATATATTTCATTGCAATGAAACCTATTCTACTCAGATATGCATTCTCCTCCAAATTAGCTATTAAGCTGCTCAAACTAGTAGGAAAATAAAATAAGCAAAACAAACTTTGAGAGCCAGGAGAGTTTACAGAGTGACATGTATAAATATTTTTTTTTTGTTTAAACTTTAGTCATCATGTTGCACATTTTATCTCCAGGACTTATTTATCTTATAACTGGAAGTTTGTACCTTTTGAACACCTTCACTCATTCCTACTCCCATCATAACCACTTCTGACAATCACCAATCTGTGCTCTGTATCTATGAGTTTGTGTATGTGTGTATCTCTCTGTCTGCGCTCTTGTGTTTTAGGGGCCACATATGAATGATTTTATTCAGTATTTTACTTTGTCTCTCTGACTTACCCCACTTGGCATTATGCCCTCAAAGTTCATCCATGCTGGTAAATGGCAAGATTTCTTTTCTTTTTTTTCTTTTTTACCGCAGTATCTTTATCCATCAGTCGATGGGCACTAGGTGGTTTCCAAGTCTCAGCTATTGTACATGAGCTGCAATGAGCATGGGGCTACAGATATCTTTTTTAAACAGTGATTTTATTTCCTTCAGATGTATACCCAGAGGTAGAAATTCTGGATCACATAGTAGTTCTAGCTTTAATTTTTGAGAAACCTCCATATTGGCTTCCTTCATAGAGACTGCACCAATTCTTAGTTCCACCAACATTGTACAGCATTCCTTTTTTCTACAATTTTTTTCTTGTCTTTTTGATAATAGCCATACTGACAGATGTAAGGTGATACCTCACTTGCTTTCTACTTGCATTTCCCTGATTAGTGATGTTGCGCATCTTCTAATTCACCTATTGGCCATTTGTATGTTTTCTTTGGAAAATGTTTATTCAGATCACTTGCCTATTTTTAAATCAGATTGACTTTTCTATTGATTATATGAGTTTTTTATATATTTTGGGTATTAACACCTTATTAGATTAAATTTTCTCCCATTCTATACGTTTTCTTTTTGTTTTGTTGATGGTTTCTTTTGCTACACAGAAACTTTTTAGTTTGCTGTAGTCCCACTTGTTTATTTTTACCTTTTATTGCCCTTCTTTTGGTGTCAAATCCAAAACATTATTGCCAAGACTGATGTCAAGAAACTTAATGCCTATGTTTTCTTCTAGGAGTTTTATTGCTTCAGGACTATGTTCAAGTCTCTAATCCATTTTGAGTTGGTTTTTGTGTTTGGTGTAAGATAAAGATCCAATTTTATTCTTTTGCATATGGCTTTCCATTTTTTCTGAATATCATCTATAGAAGAGACTTTCCCTTCCCAAGTACATATCCCTGGGTTCTTTTTTGTGAATTAATTGACTATGTACTCATGAGTTTATTTCTGGGCTCTCTGTTCTGCTCCATTGATCTATGCGTCTGTTTTCATGCCAATATCTCTCTGTTTTGATTACTCATCTTTTTATAGTACAGTTTGAAATAACGAATTGTGATGCCCTCAGTGTTGCAGTTCTTTCTCTAGATTGCTTTGGCTATTCGTGGTTTATTGTGGCCCTATACAAATTGTAGGATTTGTTTGTTCTATTTCTCTGAAAAATGCGATGACCTTTTAAACAGGGATTTCATTGACTCTGTAGCCTTCTTCATGTAATAAGATTTTTTTTTTTGCCTTTTCTATTGCCACTCCCACGGCACATGGAGGTTCCCAGGCTAGGGTTCTAATCGGAGCTGTAGCCGCCAGCTTACACCAGAGCCACAGCAACGCAGGATCCAAGCCGCATTTGTGACCTACACCACAGCTCACGGCAACGCCGGATCCTTAACCCACTGAGCAAGGGCAGGGACCGAACCCGCAACCTCATTGTTCCTGGTCGGATTCGTTAACCACTGAGCCACGAAGGGAACTCCTGTGTAACACGGATATTTTAACAGATTATTTTTCCAGTCCATGAGAACAAAATATCTTTCCATTTATAGTTGTCTTTTTCAGTTTCTTTAATCAGTGTTTTGTATATTTCAGTGGACAGGTGTTTCACTTCCTTGATTCAATTTTTCTTAGGTATTTTCTTTTTGATGCAGTTGTAAATCGGACTGTTTTCTTTTTTTTTTTCTTTTTGTCTTGTCTCTGAGAGAGTTAAAAGATTCTCCTAATGGAATTTTTGTTGGCATTTATGTGGCCTCTTAAGAATACGCCTCTCAAAGTCATAAGTCATAAGTGTTCTCTTCTTCATTCTATAAACTCTTTGAGCTAGTCAAAACTGTGGTTGCTGTTATCCAATTTTTAATATTATTTAAAAATCATTAAATACTTTACTCACATGGGAAAGTGGAGAAAGTTATGTAGCAGATAACTTTGTCCTTAGCAATGATAATAAACAGGTATTTCATTGTCCTATATTGTCAGTCTTTCTTCAGGTTGCGATGGCAGAAAGTTGAAATACCTAGCAGTTTTTAACGAAATCCTTTTTTGTTTTTCTAAATAGAAAGTAAGTGCCTCCCAAGAGTGAATAGTGGAGGTTTTGGATAGGAAGTCTGAGAAGAGTGAGAAGATTTAATACAGTCACAGCAGGAATTGACAATGAGAGAGGATTTCAGAGAAAATGACTGCTTTTGGGCAACGCCGTGAGTCTAGTTAGTGTTGAAGATGACAACAGGTTTCAGTGACCCCAATGCACATTTGCACGGTATTCTTGAACTCTGCTTGCCAAATATGCATTATAAGAAGATAGATATTGATCAATAATTGGGAATTAATAAGATAATTGGTATTACCCAGAACTGGGTCAAAACAATGAGACTAGGTGCTAAAGACTGAAGGAGGGCCATGCTGTAGATAAGAAAATAAAAGTTAGGAAGCCTCTGAGAACTAAGACGATATTTCTTATTTGGCACATCGTGAAATTGTTTTCCAGTTTTTATTGTAATATTGTTTCAGTATTAATTTTATCAAAAATTTTATTTTGCCACCCATCTCCATCTGCTCATCTTATTCTTCTCCATTTCAGCTTTTCATACTTTTAGATTGTTTTCTTGATGTTTTACAAACACTGCTTATTTACTGTACATAGGATGATGTTTTCTAAATTTTGGTCTAATTACTAAAATGAAAATTTTTCAGAAGCTTTCTTCTCCTCTTTGTGCTCAGGATATTTTCTTTCCTATTTGCCTTATGTGTGTATACTTGGTATTTGTTCCTTACAACATTCTTACTTCTTACTACTTCAAGTGGCAGGTTAATTTGAAAATCACTTAGTATGTTGCCCATTTCATGCAATTCTGGTGGAACAAATTAGGTATTCTTCTAACTTTATATTTGATCTCTCAGATACTCTTAACAGAGTTTATGAAACATCTGAATCATCAATATGTACTGCTAACAGTCTCTTCCTGGCTGAATCTATATTATCTGTGGGAAGTAGAAGTCAGTAGACAAACTGTGCCAGTGGAGCTCAGAGTTATTAACTCCTGTTATTTTTCATGTGAGATCATCTACTAATGATAACTTTTAATGGTAGAACCTAATGACAGCACTGTTAAAAATACTCATTTATTCTGTAATTTAGGAAGATAAACTTAGGAGCATATTTTGGTTTTTTTATTTCTATTTTTAGTCTTTTTTTAGGGGTGCACCCTGGGCATATGGAGGTTCCAAAGCTAGGGGTCCAATCAGAGCTGTAGCCGCTGGCCTATGCCACAGCTACAGCAACACTTGATCTGAGCTGCGTCTGTAAACTACACCTCAGCTCATGGCAACGCCAGATCCTTAACCCACTGAGCAAGGCCAGGGATTGAACTGTGTCCTCATGGATGCTAGTCAGATTCCTTTCCACTGAGCCACGATGGAAATTCCAGGATCTGCTAGTCAGATTCGTTTCCACTGAGCCATGATGGAAACTCCAGTATCTGCATGTTTATTACTGGTATGTAGAAATACATTCAATTTTGCATGTTTATCTTATATCCTGTGACCATATAGAACCCACTTAATATTTCTAGGAGTTTTTGGGGTGTATTCTTTGGGATTGTCATCATAGATAATCAAGTCATCTAGAAATAGTGGCAGTTAGATTTCTTTGCTGGCCTATAAGATTGTGTTTACATTTATTTGCTTCAGTGCCCCAGCAAAAACATCTAGCACAATGCTGAAGGAGAATGATGAGAGTGGATACTCTTGTTTTGTCCCCAATCTTAGGGAAAAGTAGGTAGTGTTTTACCAGTAAACATACAATTAGCTGCTGAAGAAATTCCCCACTATTCCTTTTTCAGAGTTTTCTTGAGGGTTGACCATTGAATTTTGGCAAGTGTTACTTCTGCATAGAGTAATATGATCTTGTGATTCTCTCTCTTTTTTTATTTTTTACTCTGTTACTTCGATGAATTCCATCAATTGATTATCAAACATTGAAGAAAGTCTTGCATCCCTGAAAAAAAATCCACTTGTGCTTAATGTATTATTCTCTTATATGCTGATGAGTTCTACTTGTTAACATTTATCAAACTTGTTAACCAACTTTGTGTCTATATTAATGAGGAATATTTCTCTGGAGTTTTCTTTGGCATTGTCTTTGTGTGATTTGCTATCAGGGTAATACTAGCTTCATAAAATGAATGAAGAATTGTTTTCTTTCTATTTTCTAGAAGAAATTGTGTAGAATTTATGCTAAGTTTTGTTCAAATGTTTGGTAAAATCCTCTAATAACGCTACCTGAGCCTGCGGATTTTTTAATTTAAAGTTCAGTTTCTTCATAGACATTGTGACTTCAGCTTCCTCTGGCTCCTGCTCTGAGGAGAGATGAGGAGGAGCTGCACCTGGGGCCCACAGCGAGGTTTGGGGACAGACAGCAGGTGCTCCCAGAGCACTGTGCCTCCGCGCAGAAGTAGGTTCCTGCATCTGCAGACTGGGCGGCCGTGATGTGCAGGGAGCTGTCCTTTTTAGTGTCTCCAAACTGAGCTGTCAATCTGTTCAGCTTCTTCACTTCTCCTGGCTTAGTCAACAACATCAAGAAGACGGGACTCCCCCCAGGCCTCTGCTTATACCACTGAAAGCTGTTTAAAGTGCTTGAGGAATTGCAGTATGTGGTGAAGTTTTCTCCTTCTTGTAGGAGCGAGAATTTAGGAATTTGGTTTATCTGCTGTCCGTCCACTTCTGTTGAGAGAAACAGTGGGAGGCATCAGAGAAAGTCCGCTTAGATGTCTATCCTCTCAGCTACTATGGTCTCTCTCATTCTTCTTGTGTATGTTCCTCTTCTCGCCTTGACTCCCTCCCCAACACCCTCTACCTTCCTACTTTTTAGTTTTTGTGTTTTTCTCAACATCTTTACTCTCAATCAGAAAATCTCCTTCCTACAGTTGCCTGCAGATGAGGTGTTTGGAAGCAATCAGGGAAACCCCAGACTCACGGGATCTTATGTGTTGCATCCATAAGATCAACACAGGTACTATGAGTAGCATCTTCTTCTTCTCCAGAAAAGAGTTGCTGAATCTGACTGTGTGTCTAATGGATTTTCTTTGTATAAGCTTCCTCTAGACTCAGAGAAACCTTGTGGTATACCACTGCCTTTTGGAAGGAAAGGGGAAAGGAGTGACTGCAATTTGAGTCAGCCAATCAGACTTACCACTGTTTCACCCATCTTCAGAAGGGGGGCAGGTGTCTATGTTTTCAGGTGCTGCCCCCCTGTGGTTGGATCAAAAACTGCTGATTTTAGGAAGAGTTCCTTACACAGTGCTTTCTAATTCAAGCGGTACAATTGTTTGTCAAGGCTTGGAAAGGAGTTAATACACACTGATATTGTTTGACGAGGAAGAATTTGCCTTTTAAAAATGGATTCTGGGATTTTTATTTTATTTTTGTCTTTTTGTCTTTTTGTTGTTGTTGTTGCTATTTCTTGGGCCGCTCCCGCGGCACATGGAGGTTCCCAGGCTAGGGGTCGAATCGGAGCTGTAGCCGATGGCCTACACCACAGCCACAGCAACCCGGGATCCGAGCCTCGTCTGCAACCTACACCACAGCTCACGGCAACGCCGGATCCTTAACCCACTGAGCAAGGGCAGGGACCAAACCCGCAACCTCATGGTTCCTAGTCGGATTCGTTAACCACTGCGCCACGACGGGAACTCCGGGATTTTTAAAACTAGGGCATCAGAAGGAAATAAAATTTTTCTTTTGCCATTTCCAATTTAATCAGAATTGTGTAGTATATGTGTCTCTGCATGTGCTAATAGAATGTATTAGGTCACAGGCATTTTAATAAATGTGGAAAAGCCCATAATTTATCTTTAGATGGCCTGTGATCTCGAAATGGAAGATAAGGTATACCTGTTTCTCTCTTGTCATACAGATTATCGTGGTTGTAAATTGTTCAATTTTGAGCTCATATTTATTTACTGTCTCACTACATTACATTTACACATAATAGGGATTTTTACAAAATAACATAATTTAACATATCAAATTATCAGATATGAATTTCTATCAGATATGAATTTCTCTAAGAAGACTTCCTTAAACAAAACTCTTGGATGGGTGTTCTCATCGTGGCGCAGCAGAAACCAATCTGACCAGAACCATGAGGTTGTGGGTTCAATCCCTGGCTTCGCTCAGTGGGTGAAGTGTCTGGCATTGCCGTGAGCTGTGGTGTAGGTCACAGATGCTGCTTGGATCCTTCGTTGCTGTGGCTGTGGTGTAGACTGGCAGCTGTAGCTCTGATTTGGCCCCTAGCCTGGGCACTTCCATATGCCACAGATGTGCCCTCTTGGATGGGATACTGGTATGACTCCATGGAACTTCAGAAACTCTCACTTAGCAGCATTTATCAACCTATATTAGCATGACCTGCTAACTGTGGGAACTGTCTTCATGTATCTTGAGGGTATGTACTGTGTCATCTTCAAGAACTGAGCTGTCCTATGTAGTAGCTTCTACTTTAACTCTAGCACACGAGGCTACTTAAATTAAAATTAAACGTAATTACAGTTTTAGTTTCTAAACCATACTAGTCACATTTCAAGTGCTCAGTAATGACAATAGGCTAGTGGTTATTGATTAACGCAGATATAGAACATTTCTACCATATCAGAAAGTTCTATGGGGCAGTGATGCTCTAGAATAGAGAATCTGTGGAAATAAGGATTTTGTTTTCTGTTTTGTATCACAAAGTCCCAGATGTGAGGGAGTTCCCACTGTGGCACAGTGGGTTAGGAAGCCAACATAGTGTTTGTGAGGATGTGGGTTCAATCCCTGGCCTTGCTCAGTGGGTTAAAGATCCAGCATTGCACCCAGCTGCAGCTTAGGTCAGAGATGCAGCTCAGATCTGGCATTGCCATAGCTGTGGCACAGGCTGGCAGCTGATCTCTGTTTTGACCCCTAGGTCCGCCCCCACCCAAAAATTCCCAAATCAAACAACGTAACACACATCAACAGAATGAAGGATAAAAGCTACATGATCATCTCAATAGATGTAGGAAAAGATTTTGAAAAAATTAAATATCCACTCATGATAAAAACTTTCAACATACTTGGTATAAAGGGAATATAATGCAAAATAATAAAGGCAATCTATGACAAACCCAGACCTGTCATTGTGTTCAAGAGTAAAAAACTCAAAGCTTTTTCTATAAGATTAGGAACAAGAGAAGGATGCCTCCTCTTGATACTCTACTTAACACACTACTTGAAGTCCTTACCACAATAATTAGAAATCAAAAAGAGGGAGTTCCTGTCATGGCACAGTGGTTAACGAATCCGACTAGGAACCATGAGGTTGCGGGTTCGATCCCTGACCTTGCTCAGTGGGTTAAGGATCCGGCGTTGCCGTGAGCTGTGGCGTAGGTCGAAGACGCGGCTCGGATCCTGCGTTGATTTGGCTCTGGCGGAGGCTGGTGGCTACAGCTCTGATTAGACCCCTAGCCTGGGAACCTCCATATGCCACGGGAGTGGCCAAAGAAACGCCAAAAAGACAAAAAAAAAAATCCAATTTCCAATTGAATCAAAAAGAAACTTATACCTAGGACTAAATTTAACCAAGGAGCTGAAAGACCTGTGCTCTGAAACTATAGGACACTGATAAAGGAAATGCAAGACAGTACAAATACTGGAAGATATTCCATGTTCTTGGGCTGGAAGAATGAACACTGTTAAAGTGTCCTTACCTACCAAAGCAATCTACAGATTCAACACGATCCCTCTCACAAGACAGCGTTTTTCACAGAACTAGAACAAATCATCCTAAAATTTGTAGGACTCCCAAAAGCCAAGGCCATTTTGGCAAAAGGAAAAAGGACAAAGTTGGAGATATCACACTCCCCAGTATCAAAACACCCTACAAATTTCAGTAGTCTAACATGTTAAGGTGCTGGCACAAAAGCTGAGATTCAGCCGATGGAACTGAATAGAGAGCCCAGAATCAACGCCTGGTACATATGAGCAATCTGTGACAGAAGAGGCAAGAATGAGCAACAGGGAAAACACAGTTTCTTCAAAAACTGGTATTGAGCAAAACTGGACAAGTACATAGTTAAGAAGAAAACGAGAACATTCTCTCACAACATGTTCCGACACAAAACTCAGAATGGATTAAACTGAAACGTGAGACCTGAGCTCATAAACTCCTTAAAGAAAATACAGGCAGTATGCTCGCTGACATTCATCTTTGCATTATTCTTTTTCCATTGGTCTTCCCAGGCAAGAACACAAAAAGACCCCGAATCTGAAAAATGGGACCTAATTAAACAGAAATATTTTGCAGAGTGAAGGAGATCATTAACACAAAAAAAGGCAGCCTATAGAATGGGAGAAGATGTTCGCAAGTGGTTAGTCAATAGGGGTTGATGTCCAAAGTATATAGAGAACTACTACATGCACAGTTAAAACTACACAGAGTTTGAAAAATACACAGAGGACCTGAAGAGGCATTTTCCAAAGAACCATGCAGGTGGCCCGCAGACAAGGGAAAGGTACTCATCATCTCTGATCATCAGGAAGATGCAAGTCAAAACCACAAGGATATGTCACCTCACATCTATACGAACACTATCATCAAAAAAAGAAAAAGAAAAAGAGGAATAATGAGTTTTTCGAAGATATGAGGAAAAGGGAACCTTTGTGTCTTCGTGCTGGGAAAATAAACTGGCACAGCACTATTTAAAACCATATGCAGATGCCTCAAAAATGTGAAAGTATGAGTTCTATATAATCCAGCAATTCCATTCCTGGGTGTCTATCAGAAGAAAATAGAACACGGGTCCAAAAATACATATGTACCTTAAGGTTCACAGCAGCCTTATTTCCAAAAGCCAAGATATGGAAACAACCTCAGTATTCATCCATTGTACACTTATATACAAACACATATACATACATATACAAAGCAATATTACATAGCCATGAAGAAGAATGGAATCTTGTCCTTTGGGACAACATGATAGACCTGGTGAGTTTTACAACCTAGTGAAATAAGTCAGGCAGAGAAGGAAAATGCTTCACTTACATATGACATCTGTAACGCAGAACAACAGAAACCGACTTAGAGACACAGGGGACAAACTCCTGGTTATTAGAGGAGAAAGGAGGGAGAGGGGGTGAAAGAGGTGAAGGGGATTAAGAGGTACAAACTTACACTTACACCATAAAGACATTATAAGTGTGTAATGTCCAGCCAAAGGAAGGAATGGATCCTGCCAAGGCTTTGACTGTAGCCAGTGAAACTGATCTCAGACTTCTTGCATCCAGAGCTACAAGAGAAGAAATTTGTTTGAAGTGACCAGGTTCACATATAAACACTGAGCACATATTTTTGGTGTGCTTGGCAGCACCAGCAGGATGGGATGGGAGGCTTTGCAATTGCCTGTGGGGACGCAGTGCAGTGAGGCAGCCCTGAACATTCTTGAGACAGCCAGCTAAGCTGGAAAACATCTTCATTGAGTGATCTTTCTGTTCTTTTCATTCCTTGCACTCGTACCATTTTGGAATCTGGCACACTGTGGTTACATAACTATCTTAACTCTGTCCTCTTACCAGGGACCCTCTAGCTACTAGAGGTTCTAGTGCAGAAGGAGATACAGATTGAGAAGGGAAGACAGAGGCCGAAGTCCCAAATCTGTGGGCCAAGAAGTGTCAGTGGTTAAATGTGTACCAGTGTAGGTGAGGAACAAAAAGCCATGTGAATGCCCTGTGGGGGCCTCGTGGTGGGGCGGTGGCTGGAGGAGGGGCTGAGCCCCGCGGAGGGTTCCTGTACAGGCTGCAGGTGCCTGGGGAGCGCTGTGCTCCCCAGCACAGAGGTACGTGGCTGAGTCTGTGGTCTGGGCAGAGGAAATGTACAGTGAGCTGCGGCGTTCTGTAGCGACTATCGTGGCATTTAATCTGCCGTTCTTCTGGGTCCCTGCAGGAATGGTAAACAGGTGGCTGAGGTGGCCTCCTGGGGTCAGACGATACCACTGCACACTCCGTGTGGAAGAGGAAAAATTGCACCAGAGCGTGGAGCTGGCTCCCTCCTGGAGACTCAGGACTGGGGGGCTCTGGTCCACATCCATCCCTCTCACACCTGATGAGAAACAGAGCGACAGTCACAGATGAAGGTCATTGTAACCCCTACAGAACCTTGAATGTCCCTCTGGATGAGGAGAAGGATAGAAAGTGTGCAGGACTTGTCATCCTCCCCCAACCCCCTCAACGGTACAGCAGCTGCTCAGTCCTTGAGATTCCCCTGTGGGGCAGCCCCAACTCACAGCAAACCTGGGCCAACAGAAGCCCCAGCACAGGGCGCACCAGCCCCTTCATGACTCTGCCTTGTTTCTGGGAAATTTTCTCCTTCAGATACACAGCTGAACCCCTGCAGGTTGGGTGTCAGGATTGTTCTGGACAGGTTCCAGCTTCTGTAGCCAATCAGCTCACCCAACAAACCCTGCTCAGGTGGGCCTCAGTGACATGAAGCCCCACCCTGCAGCCCCACCCTGCTGTGAACACTGAACTTAAAAAGTTAGTCTTTCCTTTTCAAAATGAAAAAAGAAAGAGAAAGGGAGAGAAAGAGAAAGAGAGAGAAAGAAAGAGCGAGAGAATGAGAGAGATCAAGAACGAAAGAAAAAGAAAGAAAGAAAAAAAGAAAGAAAAAGAAAGAAAGAAAAGAAAAGAAAAGAAAGAGATGACGGAAGGAAGGAAGGAAGGAAGAACAGACGGGAAGGGAAGTGGAGTCTAGGATGTCCTTAGGAATCAACCATGTCTAGGATTCTGTCTTCTCTGTAGTGTTTGCCTTCACGGAACATGCCAACTGCTTTAAAAAGAAACTCAAGCTGAGACCCCGAGTCTTTTAAGCTACAATGGGCCAGTACATTTGTGTTCCCCTCCCCCTGCAGACTCAGTCACCGTGTCACTCAAAACACAGAATATTTGGCTGAATTGCTCCAATGGGTGGATGTTTTCCTCCAGTGGAAGGAGGTTTCACCCTTCCTGAATTCAGCCTCAAAGTCTTTGATGCCTAAAACAAGGCTGTGTCCACATATGTACTTCAGGAGAAGCTGGAGTCCTTGGTGGGGGTGGTGCATGTACCAGAAGAGAAAAAGTGGAACAAAGATGAGTAGTTGCACCTCAGCCCCAGAGGGTCTCCTTCAGGGACAGTGAAGCCCAGTCAGGCCGGGTCACGGACTGGGCTCCGGCTTCTCCTGAAACATCAGTGCTGAATCAATGAACCTGGCTAAAAGGAAAAGTCCCGATTCAAAGGCAAACCAGAGCAATGTCCCATGTGTGGACAAGGGAGTACAATGGAACGGTACTCACTCAGAAGGAACAGGAGCAGCTCAAGCATCAGGGTGAACACTGAGATGGTGGTGGGGCAGCAAAGAGACAACGAGCTCCTTTCTGGGCGACTCCCCATGAGCAAAAGTCTGATGACCAGGCAACTTGAACCCAGGTTGCTTTGAGGGTGAGGAATGACAAGGTATTTACCTTTCTTCTTCCAAGGGATATTATGCTGACCCTTAGAAAGAGAGGCTGCCTTAACAAAATTACCTGCCTCTGGATTCTGAGATGCTTTCCATGTCATTGTGCAAGAAATGTTGTCAGAATATCTCTTTACACTGCAGGGCGGGAAAGTGTTTGTGAGCCTGTTCTGACCTTTTACAGAAAAGGCATTTTCAGTTTACCCACCAGCGCCCCCTAGGTGCAGATCCAAGGAGAAATTCACTTTTTTTTTTTTTTTTTTGTGGAAACTTGCTCACCTTCTTTCTGCACTGTGTGTAGGTTGAATTTCAAAGCATTACAAATATGTCCAGAGGAGGATTTAAGTTTGTAGCCATGAAACTTATAAGATTGGCCTTTTAAAAAACATACAATTATGGATTAAAAAATTGGAGAGTGTATACTTTTCAGAAATAAAAGCATTACACATTTCAGGAAACCAATACCACAAACAGCATAAATCTAGAAAGTTACACAATATGTTACTACTTATTTCCCAAACCCATTTCTGTATTTTTTTTTTTTTTGCTTTTTATTTTTAGGGCTGCACGTGAGGCATATGGAAGTTCCCAGGCAAGGGAACAAATCAGAGCTACAGCTGCCAGCCTACAGCACCTTTCATAGCAACACAGGATCCTAGCTGTGGACGACCTACACCACAGTCCATGGCAATGCCAGCTCCTTAACCCACTGAGTGAGGCCAGGGACTGAAGCCGAATCCTCATTGATACCAGTTGGATTTGTTTCCACTGCACCTTGACATTTTCTTCAGTGGCTAAGCTATCATCATTTTGTCTTGACTGACTGTCTTCTTTGTGCATTTTTTCCACTTTTCTGATTAAATTTATTTTTTAGACTCAGGGAAGGAGTCTAGGAGGCACATGTTTTTCTCCACACAAGGGTCAGGCAGAGGGCATGGAGGTGGGTTCTGTTCTGTGAAGGCCCCATAGGATCCTGTTCATTTGTGTGTGTGTGTGTGTGTGTGTGTGTGTGTGTGTGTGTGTAGACTGGGACTCCTTTGTGCTAAGCCTTGTTAGGCAAGAGGAGGCAGCAGTGAAGAGCATATCAAAGGCACACGATGCAGTGGGAAGACAAAAAAGCACATAAGTGGATTTTTAAAGACAATTTTAATTTGCAATAAGCACCATGAAGACAATAGAGTACTCTGTTGAGATGGACAGTTACTGCTGAGGTGAGGAAAGGCATCGGCTCTCAAGAGGCTATGGAGGGAGGGTTCCACCCTGACACTTACTCTGCAACCCCAGGCAAGGTACTGAACCTCTCGCATGTCCTTTTCTCTAAGTGGCCGGGATCTTTCTGCTGGGCGCTGGGCTCAGCACTAGCGTTCATCATCACTCACTCTCATAAGAACGCTGCCTGGTAGACACAACCAAATTCCACACTGTAGATATGAAGAAACCAAAGCCTAAACCCCACTGAGTGCTTTAGCTGAGATCACTCAAGGAATGAGTGGTAGATCTAGAAATACAGCCCAAGGCTTTGATCTCAAGCACTCTGCTTCACTGCCTCCCTAAAGGAGGATGGAGGGACCCTAGCACAAAGGGTTCCAGTAAGAACTGAGTGAGAACACAATCAATCACCTAGGATAGGCGTTTCCACTGTGGCCCAGTGGTTAAGAGTCCAATGGCAGTGGCTTGGATTGCGGTAGAGGTGCAGGTTCAAACCGCAGCTGGTGCAGTGGGTTAAAGGATCTGGCATTGCTTCAGGTGCAGAGTAGGTCACAGGCTGTGGCTCGGATTCAAACCTTGGCCAAGGACCTTCCATATGCCATGGGTGAGGCCGTACATTTTTTTTTTTTTAATGTAACTACCTGGGATAATACCCTCCCTGCCATATTCACTCAATAAGCTGCAGCAATGCAGAAAAGCTTGGTGAGTTTGGGAGACGCTGCCTGAAATTGCCAAGAATTCTATCCACAAGATAAAGCTTGATATTTTTAGGAGGTGCACTTAGCAAGTTTCACAGCAGATTTGAATATTATCATCTGTGTCCATGGTCTAGCATGTTTGTAACTGTTAGTGGGAAATCAGCTCATTAGGGCAGCATATTGAGAGACTGGGTGGCATATGATAATATGGAAAGAGTATTCTATGCAGCATTTGCTACAACTCCTTATTTCTTCTTTCGTCCTTGAGTCTTGCTACCACTTCTCAGCCTATTTCTATACTACAAGCAAGGCCGGAGCAGTCAACACCATTTCGCTTGCCAGAGGAAACATGTCCCATCTTCTGTAATCACTTTGAGCTGTCTTTCCAAGGTAGCCTATTAGTCTCCAGCCAGTATCATCTCCTGTCTTTTATTGGTCATTTGAAGTCAATCAGCTTCACATCTGGCAGGCAAAAGACAAAAGGAAAAAGAAAGAAAGAAAGAAAAAACCAGCCAGGCCTCCTGCATCATCTCTCACGATTCCTGCCTCAGGAAGTTGACAGCCTGGATCTGCTGCCAATGGTAGTTCCTGCTATGACCAGGCTTCCCCACAATCTCATCCATGAACACCAGAGGGCAGCAGGGAGGTGTGCTGAAGCATCACAAAATACTTCATTCAGCAGGACACCAGATGCCAATGCCCCAGCTTTCCTTCTTGCTACAGGCAGTGAGTGTAGAGCCTGATTCTCAAGGAAGGAAAATATTAAGATGTAGGTCAAGGGCCCACCCTGGGGTGACTTTTGAGTAAAGACATGAAGGAATTCAGAGGTGCGCCATGTAGACGTTTCGGGGGGGGGGGGGGGGATAGCATTACAGTAGAGAGGGCCAAGGCCAGGGGCACAGGTCCTGATAGGGAAATGTGCTTGAAGTGTTTAAGGACTAACATCCCATCTTTCACTGTAGCCCTTTTCCCCCCAGCACACTATTCTATGAGAGTCTTGCTAAAGCATTCAGCACTGTTAACTGGTTAGGGGGTGATTTCCTCATCTAGTGATTCTGGGGCAATTTATACCTAGGAGTGGCATCTTCTTTTCTAGTTCCCTTTAGGTTCCAGTTTAAACCAGTCATGTCACCGTCACTGAACCATCCATTCAGTCTGCTCTGGGGCAAGGGCAGTCTTCGTAGTCCACATATTTCCCATTAGGAGTCCCCTAAAATGCTACCCACTGGTTGAAAGTAGAAGTTAGAGATGCTTTTCAACTTAGGAAAGTTATGTCTTATTTCCCAAATTAACAAGAACAACAGCAGCAACAAACCCTAGGAACAATAACATCTCTCTCATAGGGTTTGTGACATTTAAATGAGATGATGCATCTGCAGTGCCTACTACAGTGCCTGAAATACGGTAAGATCAATAAACACCAACCTTCTGTTTTCTAGTACAATCTGCCTTTCTTTCATTGTCCACATCCGTGACCTGCTAGTGCTTGCTGTTTTCTCCTCATCAGTTCAATGCTGGAAGCGCCTAGGAAATTTACTTAATCACTTCCTTTCCTGGAGACAGTCACTCTTTCCCCTGTCCCTACGCGGTCCTATTCTAGTACACGGATACCTACTCAGGGTGCTGAGAGGACACAGATGGAACACTCGGATGAGGTTTTACCTTCATTTCTCCAAGAAGGATAATATCAAGGTCTGTGTGTATTTATTAGGTATTGGATATGATATTTCTGAGTTGCATCTCCAAGACTTTGCCATTCTCTTTAACTGTCTTCTTACCGATTTGTATAAGCCTTTACTCTATTGTGCACTTGAGTCCTTTTTTGGAAATAAGCATTGCACATGTAGTGCACCGGTCTGCCTTCACTTTCTATCCTCTTAGCAGTGATTTTAAACAAAGACCATTTAAAAATAGGTTCCCGTTCCTAAGAAGCTAGATGGAAAGTCTTATTTGTTTATTTTCACTTAACACTTGAAAAATGCTTTTCCTTGGTGAATCCCATTGCTTCTGATGTGAAGTCAGTATCCTGCTGACTGATGTTTCCCAGAATGCAGTATATCAGTTTTCCTATGTATTGGCAAAATCACTTCCAATTAAATAGTCCCTTGGATTTGCCTTCGATGCCAGGCAAACGTCTGTCCAAACTGCACTGGTGGACTTGCTGAATCCCTTATTCATCTTTATGGCATTCCACATGGCATTACTCGCCAATAAGGAGCTTGTTTAATAGAAAGTCAAGTAGTGCAGTGAGTGGAGGTGCTTCCTGTGAACAAAAAGTTTATGGAATGGGTAGTGGGGCAGGTAGTTATTAATACCAGTTACAATAATGTGGTCATTTGCAGAAACAGGAAGTATAATAGTTACGAAATTTTTTTTCCATTTTGATATGAATATATTTATGCACATATCAACTAGCTTTAACTCCCCTCTCCTGCTTTCCTGAATGTAATAACCCAAGACGTGCTAATATGAGCCAATCTGTAGTTCTTCGGTATTCTCAGTCATTAGGAAACAGGAGTCAATGGGAGCATATGGCTCATCTGAAAAGAAAAGAACATCACCCCAAGATGGATAAATGAACTTGGTGTACTCTTTGCGGGAGAGGTTAGCTTGTTTCTGATTGAATGAGGAATTATTGCATCATACTTGAAGGAAGCATAGTTTTGCTTTTGTCTTTATTTGAAAGTTGTTCGAAGAAGTACAGATGGAGGCCAAGTTAGCAAGGAGGATACTGACGTTTGCACTGCCTCAAATGAACTACTTGGAAATACATATCCTAGAATTTGTTTCCCTGTGTAGTTCTGGGACAGGTTTGGCCACACAAGACAGTTGCGGAAGATTTGGATGGTACGTGTGATCTGGCTCAACTGCAGATACAAAGATGACAGCTTTTCATAGGCTCTTCCCCCAGCTCAAGCCATTGCATGGATTCCTATCCTTATAACTAATTACTTATCCTATGTCACCTTTGATTCTGCTTCTCTGACTGTACCCTAGTTGATGCAAGGCATAAGCGGAAAAGACTACGGAAGCGATTTTCATGACGATGACAGAGAACTAGATCAAATGTGTGATGTGAGCATATTTAAGTGAAACTGCCATTTAAGTTGTTATATGAGGCAAGCTTTCAACTTTAGACAAGTGTGCACGTGTTCTGTACAATCGCTTTAAAGTCAAAAAGTCAAGACTGAGAATGTATTAGTAGAAAGTTACTCAGGACACCTGCTCCACATGGCATAGTAGGAGCTGTAATTTAGAATGAAACCTTCTCATCCAGACCACAGATGAAGTAACCACGGGACAACCACTTCTTGTCTGGGGTCTGCAGGTGTGCATATCAGCTTGGGTCCTATAGCAGGGGGGCTCTCTCTTGTTGAGCTCTGGGGTTTTTGTTCAGCTTTTCCTATTACTTCAAGCACTGTGAGTTCCCAGAGAGCACAGAAGTATGTTGCAGAGTCTTTCACCTGTAAGGCTGAAATGCTGAGGCTGATGGATTTTTGTGCTTTCTGGAAGTTTAGGGAGTAGCGGTCTTCCTTTGCATTCCAGCCAGCAGAATACTGACGAATAAGGAAAGTCATCTCTCCACTGGGAGGCTGTTTATACCACAAAAGGTAGTAAGCGCTCTGAGATGTTTCATACCGACAGTTTAAGGTGCCTTCCTCTCCAACTTGCCCAGATGCAACTGGCTGGTCTTGAGTAACTTTCTGGGCCACACCTGATCCTACAGGAAAAATCAGAAAACAGAGATAAGCAGTGAGTAAAATAATGGAGGAATTAGACTACCTTAGGACCCAAAGACAAGCCCAGTTGAAATCATAATATGCCTGCTTTCCTGCCATCCCCCTTCCTCCCCAAGTCCATGTGAAGCACCCGGGCCTGTGTGCAGTCCTTTCCCCCTGAACCTTCCCCCCATGTGTGGGACCATCCCTACCAGAGAAGACGGAGGCCAGGAAGAGCCAGAGCAGGCTGGAGAGTGGCATGTGGCACGGATTCCCCTGCACAAGTGTGTTTTGTTGTGCCTCAGGCTGAGCGTTCAGTGTCTTGGAGTGTCTGGCAGCTCATATACATAGTCCCTGGGTTCCTGTGTGACTCCCCCAGACAGGAAGCAGGGCTTGTTATGTTCATAGCCCACGTGTCATATGCACAGATGAGAAAAAGTCTGGCTCCCCACAAACCTTCACTTGGTCTACCTGTCTTCCCCTGGTCCTTAAGTTAGTTAGGCAGAGCCTGACAAGGGGCTTGGAAAAAGCAACTAGTGTTAAAGGTTTGAGCTGAGGGGAACTGAGGACCAAACAAGCTGACATACCTTGATAATTACTCCGCAGAAAAGTGTTGCTCGCTGATTGAAAAGAGATTAATATAGGCTCTGAACACTTCTTGTAATCAACTTACTGGTCATTCATTCAGCCTGTATGTACTTTTCGGCATCCAGAATCTAATGACTCTTAAAAACTCATAGACGTCTTATCACCTGTATAGGTTCCCCATCACTAAAGTCATGGTACGGAATTACTTGACCTGTCTGTATTCCTCCTTTGCATACCTTCCCCACCCCTGCAACCTTGATAGCCCCTGGCATCTACTCATTCCCTTTGCATCTCTTTCAGTTTTTCCTTCTGAAAATGTTGTATAACTAGAATCATACATTATGTATGGAGTAATAATAATCCATTGATGTAATCATACACCAGTTTGCCTTCTGTGATTGACTTTTTTACTCAGCCTGACATCCTTGATATCCAGCTACACTATCACATGTATGAACGGTCTTTTCCTTTTAATCACTACAGACTGTTCTCAACTTATGTTGGACCAACTTAGCATTAAAAAAAATTACGACCACACTTGCTGCATGTGGCAGTTCCCAGGCCAGGGATTGAATCTGAGCTGCAACTGAGGCAATGTTGGATCCTTTTACCCACTGCACCAGGCCAGGGGTCAAACCTGCACCTCCACAGTGACCCGAACCACTGCAGTGGCTTTCTGAACCCACTGCATCACGGTGGGAACTCCCAACTTAAAACGTTTGACTTTACATTGGCGAGAGAGCTGTATGCCTTCAGGAAACCATGTTTCAGTGTTTGAAATGTGATCTTTTGCAGAGCTAGCAGCATGGAGTATGATACTCCCTGATGATGCTGGGTAGCAACAGCCAGCTGACCCCAACCAGCCTCAGGATAATAAGGGCACACAACTTGTGCACTTACAATCATTCTGTGCAGACACAGCCATTTCGATTTCACTTTCAGTACCATACTCAAGAAATTCCATGAGATTTTTAACACTTTATTTATTTATTCATTTAATTGAATGATTTTTATTTTTTCCATGGTAGCTGGTTTACTGTGTTCTGTCGATGTTCTACTGTACAGCACGGTGACCCAGTCACACACACATGTATACATTCCTTTTTCTCACATTATCACACTCAATCATATATGACTATATATAGTTCCCAGTGTTATACAGCAGGATCTTATTGCTTATCCATTCCAAAGGCAACAGTTTGTATCTATTAACCCCAATTTCCCAGTCCATCCCATTCCCTTCCCCTCCCCCTTGGCAACCACAGGTCTGTTCTCCATGTCCATGATTTTCCTTTCAACATATTATTTTTTAAATTGACTTTGTGTTAGATGATTTTGCCCAACTGTAGGCAGCAGGTTAGGTATAGTAAACACATTTTTGACTCAGGATATTTTCAACCTAAAATGGTTTATTGTGATATAAGCCTCCTGCAAGTTGAGAAAGATGGATAAGCAATATCTCATTGTGTGGATATACTCCTGCATATTTATCTATTCACCCAATAAAGAACACTTGACTGGTTTCTAGTTTGGGGCCATTGCAAATATAGCTGCCATAAATGTTTATGTACAGACTTGTGTGTGAACATAAGTTTTTCATTCCTGAAGCATAAAGTCCAAGAGTGTGATTGCTGGACTATAACATAAGTGAGTATTTAAGTTTATGTGAAACTGCTGAATGAGTTCCTAGAATGACTATACCATTCATCCATTAGCAATGTGTGAGAGATTCATTTCTCTGCATCCTTGTCAGAACTTGGTGTTGTCTGTATTTTTTATTTTAGACCTTATAATTAATGTGAGGTGTCTTGTGGCTGTAATTTGTATTTCCCTAATGGCTAATGATACTGAACCTCTGTTTATATGCTTATTTCCTAACCACATAGCCCTTTGGTGAACTGCATGAATTTTTTTGTCCAGTTTTCAGTTGCATTGTTCCTTTTCTTCCTGCTGAGTTGAGAGAGTCCATTGTGTTATGAATATCAGTCTTTTGATGAAAATATATTTTGCAAATATTTCCTGCCATTCTGAGGTTTGTCTTTTTCATTCTCTTAGTAGTGTCTTTCTTACAGTAAACATTTTTAATTTTGATAAAATGTAAATTATTTACTTTTTTACGGTTTGTGCTTTTGGTGTCATGTCAGAAATGTTTTCTTCTTTTCTTTTTTTTTTTTTGTCTTTTTCTGGCTGCACCCATGATATATGGAGGTTCCCAGACTAGGGGTTGAATTGGAGCTACAGCCGCTGGCCTACACCACAGCCACCACAGCCACAGCAATGCAGGATACGAGCCAAGTCTGCGACCTACACCACAGCTCACAGCAACACCCAGATCCTTAACTCACTGAGCAAGGCCAGGAATCAAACCTGCATCCGCATGAATGCTAGTCAGATTTGTTTCCACTGAGCCACGACAGAAACTCCAAAAATCTTTTTTTCTAACCCTAGTTCATAAAGATATTCTCTTATTTTTTTTCTAAAACATTTATAGTTCTATAGTTTACACTTGAATGTGTGGTCCATTTTGAGACTGTCCTCAATCTTTTTGTATAAGGGGTGGAATTTAGGCCAATTTTCAATTATTCCCCAAGAATATGTAATTGTCCCAACATCATAAACTAAGACTATATTACCTCCCTTGAACTGTCTCTGCACCTTTGTCAAAAAAAATCAGTTTTCCCAATTTATGTGGGTCTACTTCTGTACACTTACTCAGTGGCTTGAACTTACTAAGTGTATTCATTCTTTTATTACCCTTTCAACATTGTAAAACCTGTAGAATGGTTTTGTTTTTGATTCCTTATATTTATGGTTGGGTTTCTTTTTCTTTTTTCCCTTCATAATTCCACCCAAAAATATTCTAATTTTATTAATCATTTTAACAAAACTAGTTTTTTATTTCATGGTTATCTCTAGGTTTTTTTTTTTTTTTTTGCATTTCACTGATTAAACATTTTATTATTTCCTTCTTTCAGCTATGTTGGGTTTAATTTACTTTTCTTTTTCCATCATCTTTTGCTGAAAGACCAGATAATTATTTTTCAAACTTTTTTCTTTAGCAGTATAAGTATTTGAAAAGATAAATTTCCTTTTATATACTATGTTAACTGCATCTCATACATATTTATACTTATATATTTTCACTATACTTTCTCTTTTCTTTCTTTTTTTTTTTTTTTGCTTTTTTAGGGCCACACTCGCGGCATATGGTGGTTCCCAGGCTAGGGGTCTAATCGGAGCTACAGCTGCTGGCCTATGCCACAGCCACAGCAACGCCAGATCCTTAACCCACTGAGCGAGGCCAGAGATCAAACCTTCAACCTCATGGTTCCCAGTCAGATTCGTTTCCTCTGAGACCTGATGAGAACTCCCTCACTATATTTTCTTTCAAAATATTTTCTAATAGCCATTGTAATTGCTTATTAAACCTAAGGTTATTTTAAAATTTAGTGCATAAATTTCTAGAGACTTCATTTTGTGTTTGATTTTCTATAGCAATTCCATTCTGATGAAAGAATAAATTTTGCATTATTTCAGTTTTCTTAAATAGATTGTGTGTGTGTTTGTGTGTATGTGTGACTATTTCATCTACACAGCAGGGTTTGGCTGGAGCCTCAGCTGCAGGTTTGGGTACAGGCTGCAGGTGCCTGGAGAGCACTGTGCACTTGCTGCACAGAAGTAGGTGGCTGAGTCTCCAGGCTGGGAAGCCTTGATGTTCAAGGACACATGTTTGGCACTTTGACTGAGGGAAACTCTCAATCTTCCATCTTCCTTTGCATTTGAACCAGAACGTATGGCTATCAATAATGCAGGTCCTTTGCCGGGATGTTGCCGGTACCATGGGAAGTAGTCAAAGGCACTGTTCTCATAAGTACAGTTCAGAATTGAAATGTCTCCTTCCTGGACTGTCAAAGGTTGAGAGCTCTGTTTCACCTGCTGCTGGTCCCTTTTTTCCTTCTGCTGGCCGCTCACCCCTGTTTAAAGAGATAAAATACCATCAGGTCCCCACATTGATATTTCCTTTTTAAAGTTTCTACTTGCATGAATTTTTCTTATTCTCTCCAATTGATGACATATTCTAAGGGTTCTTCTCCACAACTCACAGCCTAGTTGAAGCCACAGAACCAAAAATGATGCTCCCAGAATCTTGTCCATTGTTCCTGGCACCAAGGCTCAGTGACAGCTCAGGTGATTGTCTGGTCTTCTCAGCCAGCTTGAACTCTGACTTTAAGTTCACATCTGCTATAATTCTTTCAACAGGCCCCACCCTCTCACAAGTACTTTCACCTAAAGCTATTTTTCACAAAGCAAGCACTTCCCCATATGCCCTAACATAGAATTGCTGAAAATCATTTTCATTGAAAATCAGGGAGTTCCCGTTGTGGAGCTTCAGAAACAATCGACTAGGAACCATGAGGTTGCAGGTTCAATGCCTGGCCTCACTCAGTGGGTTAAGGATCTGGTGTTGCTATGAGCTGTGGTGTAAGTCCGTCTCAGATCTGGTGTTGCTGTGGCTGTGGTGTAGGTCAGCAGCTGTAGCTCTGATTAGACCCCTAGCCTGGGAACCACCATATGCTGCAGGTGCAGCCCTAAAAAAAGACAAAAAGACGAAAAAAAAAAAAGAGCGAGAGAAAGGAAAATCAAAAACTCCCTCCTTACATGTTAATAAAGAGCAATCTAGAATTTCTCTCCCACTACCACCTCTTCCTTTTCCTGACACCTCCGAGAATGTTAAAAATCATATATCAAGACCTCTTGATGTGCTAATAGGCATAATATTTTATAATGAGGAAGAAAATGACTCCCATGAAGTCACAAGTTTAGCATATAAAGGGGCATTTCTTTTATATTGCAAATACTAATCTAAAGTCTATTGAAGACACAAAAGGGGCATGATATACCATTGTAAGCTAAGGTCATGAGTCAGAACAGAGAAAATATATACTGCTTTTGTCCTCATGGAACTCAAATTTTAACACAAATTTTCAGATGTGCTCACATTTTACATGACCCTAAGAAATGATAGATGATAATTAAACCAATTTCAAATTACATCGCTTCTAAAATATAACCAGGCAAGTGAAATATTTCTATGAATACATATGGGAAAATACATTGAAAAGTACTGTAATTATCTGCTGTGGAGGAGCTCTGATCTCCAAATGGATAAGAGAAACTAGAAAAATCCTGCAGACTTCAGAAGACATCAGACCATGACCATTCAGAAATGCAACATTTTTGGGAGTTCTCATCCTTAGTTTGAACAAGCATTTAACATTGTCTTCACACCTTATCTTCGTACATAAAACACAAAAATATTAAGAATCCATTTACCTTTGGATGTCAACACAGCAGGGTATAGAGACAGAAATTGAGAATAAATTCCAAAGCAGCCCTAAAAATAGTGGAGATCTGCATTATAAATAATAGAAGTTAAAAGAAATAAGGAGCCCATTTTTTTTAAAGCACAGAGAACATTTTTGTAGTCTCTGTATTTGATGTCATCTCAGGTTCTGTCAAAGAAAACATCATCACAGTCCTATAGGAAACAATGACAAGTGTTCCCATTCCTCAGTCTAACCCCATTCTATTCAAGCATAGATTCTAAGGGGATTTTTAAAATTTTTGTTGAATTGTTTATGTGTTTTCTTTTTTATTTATTTTTTATTAATGTACACCTTCAATATGTATCTACTAATGCTACTAAGTGCCTACTGAAATGTCTACACTGGGGTCTCATTAATGAAAGAGATATAGTTCCACTCTTTGGTCAGTCGAGTCTCAGTATTCAAGTACGTCAGATAAAACCTGCTAAAGAGAGAGGTGCATCTATATCACGTGCCGAAAAATAATAATCATGAATTCTGCTTCTGGGCCCAATCAGAGAAATAGTTGTGATGGAGGCCATGCTTGAACTGGGACTTAAACCTACCAGATTTCCCAGTAAAGACTGGGGTCAGGGAATTCCAGACACAGGTTAACTCAGTTCGGTTGGAAGCCCGACTGTGTCTGGGTGAAAACATTATAAATTTATATTAGAGAGGCTAATGTGCCCCTGATCTTGAAGGACAACACATATTATTCATAGAATTGTTGATTTCCAAAGCCATATTTTTCAAACTCTTAGACTAGAATAACACAGATACTATTTAGTCACATGAATGGATAGGTAGATAGATAGATACCTACATGCATCTAAGAATGATAGATGTAAATTGAAGCAAAGTAGGAGATAATAAGTTAACAGATTTTAAAAGGATCCTTTCTGGCTACTTAAAGAATATGTATGTGTTGGAGGTTGGGGTGGGGGGGAACAAAAGTTAATCTTCTCTGAAGCAGCATTGCCTCTCTGTGGCCGTATGGAGACATTACTTTGAATGATTTTATACAGCTTCTTTAAAGTTCTGTTCAGCAACACTTACATCAGTCAGAGCCCTGAGACATGTGAGAGAGTCTTCTCAGGCCAGTGATTTCTTCAGACCGAAGATTTGCCTTTGCCGGGGTCTCCTATGAAAGCTTCTCTGCTCCCTACTGAGGTACGTTTTAGTTGGATCTGGATGCCTGGATTGGGAACCTGGACTTATCAGGCTAAAACAGGGCTCCTGAAATATTTACAGTAGGGCCTCATCTGCCCTAGGGTCCCTTCAAGGACAGGAATGTGTCCTCGGGCTGAGTCACTGCACGGGGCTGTCTTTCATCCCATAAGATCAACATCAAATCAAGGAGAGCCCTTCACACTAAAGAGAACATGTATTTAAATAAATTCTAAATCAGACAATTGTTAGATGGATTTGGTTCACGGGCCATATTTTGTTGCTTCCTGATGTAGAGTATCCTTTAAAGTGTTTATTGGTCATTCATATGTGTTTTTAAAAGGACCTAATCAAATACTTTGCCATTTTTTTTAAGCTGGAAAACTTGTCTTTTTTAATTGAAATTTTTAAAATAAATAGCATATTTTTGATGCGGTAAACATTCTCATTATCAGGTGGACACAATCACCCTAAAATAACACATAACCGCTTTGAAAAAGCTGACTTTGGAACCAGTGAATTAGAAGAATACAGAATTTAGAAGAAAACATCACTATTCCGATGGACTGATCTGCAAAGAGAAATTTATTCCCTGTTAATCATTAATGATGATTTTGTATGTTCCATATCACATCAAATACTTGCTAATGCTGAGTTTCAAACAAGTACAGATGCCATTGATATTAGGTTGTGGGTGTAGAAGAAAAATAATTTTAAAAGTTACCAAAGTCCTAATATCCCATAAGAAAATATACACTGACAGCTGTCAAAACGATGAGCCCTCTACCCCATATATGAGATAAAAAGATAAAGCTGAATTTCCTTGCAATAGATAAGCAAGTCAGACAATCCTTGCTAAGCACCACAAATGGCTGATTTAGATAGGATTTGGGAAGAAACATAGAATTCAGGGTTTGGCAAGCTTTCAGAGGTATAATGTGTTGACATCATCTGTAGAAGCATGGTCACTACAGTGAATCTGTTGTTGATTGGGTGGCACTTAGGGGTGTGTCCATTGGAGTGAGTCCTCCCTTCATTAGCTGACTTTCAGAAGCCAGGAGCTGACACTGATTGGTTAGTTTGCAAAAACCTGTTCTCCGGGATGAGCTATTGATCATCTGAACAGGTACAAAATGTGATTGCTTTTTACCATGGTTAGGGAAAAACACAGTGTTGCAGAAGATACTTTCCAAATTTATCCAGATATTTCCCATACTTGATTTTCGTCTGCAAAGTGTTTTGGCCGGTGGAGATGTGATTTTTGGTTTGCCTACTGATAAACATGTGTCTATCTGATTTTTCTGTCTCTGGATTATTTGTTGAATCCATCATCGAGACTATGATTGTACAGAAATATTTAAGACCCCAACAGAACCATGCAATAAACAAGTAAACTAAAAGTATTCTAAAATGACACTTTGCAATCATGAACCAAGATTTCCCAGCCCTGGTTAAGAAAGCAAGTCCAAATGATTTTCTGAGTCTGTTTTGAATAACTAGATTCCTTCTATCTATCATCTATCTATCTATCTATCTATCTATCTATCTATCATCCATCTATTTTTGCTTACATTGTTTGAACTCCTTTGCAGTATTAATGCAGAGTCAATGTGAATTATTCGTAATGGCAAGATTCCTCTGAAAGGTGTAAATAAATTATGAGATTATTATAATACACACAAGCATTTTGTTTAAGGAATTTTCACTGTGTGTGTGTGTGTGTGTGTGTGTGTGTGTGTGTGTGTGTGTGTGCGTGCGCGCGCGCGCGGGCGCCTACAGAGTTTTGGCTATATTATTTAATCTGTCAGCTAATATGAGGAAAACTTTTTCAATGACCACTTCAAGTTGTCTAACGATTGATTATAGTTTCATTACTCTGAGGAGTATTTCTTGAGGAAAATTTCCATCCACTTAGACTCTTTGTAAGGAAAAATAGTGCATGTGGAATGTTTGGGAGTCATGTCCTTGGAATGGCCTAATAGTCCTATTAACTAGTTAAACAAATAACCCTAGTTCTGGCTTGGCAGTGAAGAAACTGATTTCCGCTTAGGAAATCGTATCCAGTAGCTGTAAGTATACTGTCTCTGGGTATTTCTTTGAGAAATAATTGCTGTTGTATATTACATGTTTTTCAGTGTAAAGATTTTTTTCACTTAGGAATTGCCTGCAAAGAGTATCATATTGACAATGCTAGTGTAACATACATTTGTACCATTTTCCAAATTGGTTATAATAACATTATATTTAGAGGAATGGATAAATGAGTATCATCTCCAATAAAGGCAATAATTAGGAAAATTACTACTACTAATAAGAGGAACTGGATAGACTATGTCAGAGTTATAATCTTAAATTAGAAAATATATGAATAAACAAGAGTATGCAAAAGAAAATGAGTCATGAAGAAATCTTACGTTCCAGTGGTCCTGGGCAGAAGCTATGTATTTTGTGTAGTCTCTAAATCCATCTTGTCCTGGGGTTTTGAGTTAGCAACTTCTGAGAACAATCGGATTGTGGAAATTCTCTACAGAAGCTCAGCTGAGGATGCCTAATGGGTCTCACTTTCCAGTATGTTGAAAATCCATTTTACTCTTTCAGAGTACTAGGAATAAAGATAAAGAGATTTTTGAGAAAAGTTTAAAGCATTCCTATTTCCAAATAATTGGTCATATTAAAGTCCCTATATACCATTGGGTTTAAATGAGAAGATAGAAAATACAAAAGCTAATTTTTTTCCTGCCATCGTGAGTGCTGTGATTTGCAACAGGGACTCTTTCAACTCACACACAAAAATAAACCTAACATTACTAGTAATATACCTAATACATAGAGAGGAGCAATTTTATAAAATCCATCTAGGAAGAGCTGCTGATTTGGGTTGTCAAATATGTAAGAACTCATTAAGACCCCCAAATGTAGATTACTATTTAGGAGAAAGTAGGAAAACGACCCTGAAGAACTGATTACACTGCTTAATTATGGACTGATAGTGCTTTATGTAGCTCAACAGCTATTTCTAAACTAATAATTATTATCTAAGAGCTGTTTTATAATCCAGGTTTTATCTTCTTTAATCTTAGAAAGGGATTCCAAAACTTTTCCTGTATAAAATTAGGTGATTGAAGAAAATGGTATATAAACTATTAGTTCTACTTTTTTAATTGGTAGCTACAGTGGCCAAAACAGCCTTCAAAATATAATCTATTAATTCTAACTGTCTGAACCATGATCTCTGAGAGAGAGACTCCATTCTTACTCAGTAGGTATTGGTGTCACTGTAATTTGAAATTGTCAACTTCAGAAAATAACTGTTTATTTTTTATTTTTATTATTTATTATTTATTTTTGCTTTCTAGGGCCACATGTACGACATGTGGAAGCTCCCAGGCTAAGCATCAAATGGGAGCTGTAGCTGCAAGCCTGAAACACAGCCACAGCCACGAAGGATCCGAGCTTTGCCTGCAAACTACACCACAGCTCATGGCAACACCGGATCCCTGACCCACTGAGCAAGGCCAGGGATTGAACCCACATCCTCATGGATACGAGTCAGATTCATCTCCACTGCACCACAATGGGAACTCCCAGAAAATTATCTGTTTAAATGGTCTCCATATTCTTTAATATATATCCAGAAACCTTTTTTTTTGATAGTGTCCAATTCTTGGTGTTAACTGTACATACTCAGTTATTACAAGGATAAAAAAATGTTTTAACATGCTAACTTAAACCAAATAAGTTAAATCTATAAATAAACACATAGATGATAAATGGATAAATAGAGATAGATAGATAGATAGATAGATAGACAGACAGACAGACAGACAGATAGATAGATAGATAGATAGATAATAGACAGGTGTGGGCCCTCCGATATCTGTCACTATTTCATTGCTTGTTTTTTCCATAGAGTTAGCGCCCTCCAAAGTATTTTATTTATTTGTACAGAATATTACCTGTTTCCCCCACTATAGGTTATTGGAATGTAAAATCATCACAGTCAAATATTTTTGCCTTCTTAGTGCTAATATATTTCTGGAACTAATATAATGATTCAAAAATTCTAGCCTCCTAATATATATTTGTAAAATAGTGATGAACAGAGTCAAGGGTATGGGTATAACCACCAGAATTGTAACCTTTTAATTGTATTAGAATCTGCTTTAATAGAAAAGGTTTTCAGTTGGTATGAGGCAAACTCCTTTTTATTTCAAGTTCTCATTAAATTGAAGGCTAATCACAGCTTGCTTTCTTTTAATATGTTGTCTTAGTCTTCTTTCCCAGCAGAAACTTATGAAAATCATTGTTCCTAGAGTTAGTCCTAAACTGTATGCAGGCAATGAGAGAGAAAGGTAGAGACATAAAGGATGAGAGAAGAGCATGAATGATCTGTGAGCATCCACCTCACCTAGCAGAGGACAGCTTAACTCACCATCCCACATAGTCCTAGGCTTGATGGGTTTGAATGAGAAATTAAGCTGCCCGATAGATGGGATGAACTAACTGGGTAGTCCTACCAAGCCCTTGAAATAAGTAGTTGCACAAGGGCAGAAGGGACGGTCTGCCTTTCCACAAGGCCTCTGGGGATATAGTCACTCTTTGTAGCCCAGGACTGCAGCTGAAAATGCAGCCTCTGTACACCGACACCAATTAGGTCTAGGAGACAGAGCTTTGAGGAAGAGAAAGAACAGCTTTATTGCTTTGCCAGGCAAAGGAGGACACAGTAGGCTAATGCCTCAAAGCTATGTCCTGCCTCAAGAGGGGATAGCAAGGGGTTTTATAGGTTTAGCTCAGAAAACAGGGTTATTGATTACGGTGTCTATATTATTCTTCATCTGTAGATCATTTCAGAGTCATCAAATCTGGCATCAGTAGGTCCAGTGATGGTTCCTGGTTGTCTTTGGTGCTGGTGTTCCTTGACCTTCTCTCTGGAATGACGATTGCTTAGAGGGAAGGGGTGTTAGGAAGTGTTTCAACTACAAAAGAAAACACTAGGTGCAATATAACTCTAACTGGAATGTAACCATTAGTAATAAGTTAGTGGGCCAAGGCAGGGTATAACATGATGGAGACTGTTTTTTTTGTTTGTTTGTTTGTTTTGTTTTTTTTTTTTGGTCTTTTTTTGTCTTTTTAGGGTCACACCCATGGCATATGGAAGTTCCCGGCTAGGGGTCTAATTGGAGCTGTAGCCACCAATGTTACCACAGCCACAGCAATGCAGGATCCAAGCCGAGTCTGAGACCTAGGCCACAGTTCACAGCAACACTGGATCCTTAACCCACTGAATGAGGCCAGGAATAGAACCTGTGTCCTCATGGATGCTAGACAGGTTCACTAACCACTGAGCCACGACAGGAACTTCAACGGAGATTGTTTTAACTAGTGTTTAGCTGTAACAATATTTCCTAATCACTAAGTCTTGAGCCAGCCTTTTGAGACTGAGGGGAAACCTGGGAGGTTAAAGGAAAGACCTTTTATTTCAAAACACAAGATTTAGGGTCTTTCACCTGGTTTCAGGACCACTCCGCATTAGCAGAGCTTTTCTAAAATTCTCAGCCTCTTCACGCACTTCCTCATCCTGGCACATTTTCTCTTCATCCCTGCTTTATTGCAGCCAAACAGAAAGTACTGTCCGCCAGAGCAGTCATGCATTCTTTCCCAAACGTCTCTTCTTCTAGGCTCTGCTCATCACATATTTGAGGCTGTGACACCAAGTCATAAATTATGATAGGTGATCGTGGATACAAAACTAACATTCAGTTTGCTCCAAATCCTTCTGATGAGACTTGGAGTCTAAAAAAAGTAAGTTTTAACTTATAAATCTGTACAGATTTGAGACATATGCCTAGTCTGTCACTTCCTTCACGCGCAACAGTAACACAGATGTCCCTTGTCCTGATGTCATTAGAATCACATCACCATGTCTCCTGATTTCATCTGAGAGAGAATAAAACAACCCATAGCCTCTGGATGGTGAATGTGATTCTGGAACATGAGTGAATAAGAAAAGCAATATCTAGCAATATCAATATCTCCTACCAAAGAGTAGGAGAATTTTGAAGGAAAGCTCAGGATGAGAACTTGGGTCAGGAGGGAACCCTGGAGATGAGAGTACAAAAATGTCCTTTTGGAATTCCCTTGTGGTGCAGTGGAAACAAATCCAACTAGTATCCATGAGGATGTGGGTTTGATCCTTGGCCACGATCCGTGGATTGGGGATTCACATTGCCATGAGCTGTGGTATAGGTTTCAGTCATGGCTTGGATCCCGCGTTGCTGTGGCTGTGGTGTAGGTCACAGACACAGCTCAGATCTGGTGTTGCTGTGGCTGTGGCTGTGGTTGTGGTGGGCTCCAATTAGACCTACAGCTCTGATTAGACCCCTGGCCTGGGAACCTCCATATGCCATGGGCGCGGCCTAAAAAGGACAAAAGACAATATATATGTATATGTATATATGTATATATACATATATATATATATTACATATATATATATATATATATATATCACTAAGAACAGCTAGAGTTTGAGTTAAGAAAAATATGGTATTTCTGCTTTTCATTATTAACACATTGGAACTACATGTTTTTTTTAATCATGGTAGTGCATGATGTGTTTGATTAACTGTATTTGTGTATTAACAAGTTTAGGCTGAAGACAAGGAGAAAGCTTTCTTTGTCAATGGAAAAAGAAAATGAATCTCCAAAGAAAATTGAACTTTTGATTATCTTCTGTCTAAGCCCATTCTATTTGTGCTAATAACGTGACTAGGAGGTTGTAAGCTCCAGAATGATATTGTGAGTAGATTCATGGATACTCTTCCAACAAAACAATAATAACTAGTGAAGAGTACTTTAAAAAAATAAAAACTTTGGACACAGTCTCAAGGTTATATAGCAAATTAAAAAGGGTATGCAGAGAAATTTTTATTTAGGAGAATCTAAGTCTCCATTATAACAGAAAGATCTGTGGAAATGGAGGTTGATGGAAGCTCTACTCTGTGCAACCAAGAACACAGGGCTCCCCCACCCCGGGTCCCCCAGTTCCCAATATAGGGCTATAGTATCTCCCAGGGAGGGGCTGACTGCCAATATTTCTCACCTCCCCCAGCTTTGTGTTACTGAAGCTCTACTGCAAGCAAGAGAAGCTCAGAGGTCAAGGGCTTCTTTTCACCTCACTCCAGGCATGGTGGACTGAGAATACTGAGCCCTTTTGCTCTTGTCCCAGCTCACTCATGGGGTTCTGGTTCCATGCTGGGAAAGCTGAGAAGACCAGAGGCTACTGCTCCCACCCCCTCACACTGATCAGAAAGCAGGAATTTCATCTGAGACAAGCAAGCCACTGTCCCTTACCATAGGTCCAGAGCAGTGGCACGGGAGAGAAGCATCTATAAGAAAAAGAGCTCTTCCTCTGAGAAGACTTTATTTGGAACAGAACATTGACAACTTCAAGTTTAAGGGTGTTGTTGAAAATAATGGAGATTCTGATAGCAAGCAATTAAGAGGAAGCTGGTAGCACAACGAGAGCAGCACATTAAATCATAGAGAACTACCTAAAATCTTTTTTTTTTTTTTTTTTTTTTGCTGTTTTGGGCCCTGCCTGCAGCATATGGAATTTCCCAGGCTAGGGGTCTAATGGGAGCTACAGCTGCCAGCCTACACCACAGCCACAGCAACATGGGTTCCGAGCCACGTCTGTGACCTACATCACCTCTCACAGCAATGCCAAATACTTAACCCACTGAGAGAGGCCGGGGATGGACCCACATCCTCATGGTTACTGGTTGGAACCATTTCCACTGAGGCATGATGGGAACTCCTATACCTAAAATCTTAACAGGAAAAAAACAGCAAAAAAGACAGCTAGGAAGAGTCTTTCCTCAGAGTTCCTGTCGTGGCACAGTGGAAAAAAATCCGACTTGGAACCATGAGGTTGTGGGTTCGATCCCTGGCCTCGATCAGTGGGTTAAGCATCTGGCGTTGACCGGAGCTGTGGCGTAGGTCGCAGAGGTGGCTTGGTTCTGGCGTTGCTGTGGCTGTGGTGTAGGCCAGCAACTGTACCTCTGATTAGACGCCTAGCCTGGGAACCTCCATGTGCCTTGGGTGAGGTCCTAAAAAAAAAAAAAGGAAGAGTCCTCCCTGGTCAGACAACCTCAAAGGTAAGCTTCAAAGACATCTCTGCAAATGGGCTAGAATTTAATTGGATGAGACCTTGGAACAATTTATGCATGCCCTCATTGCACAGTTGAAAACAAAAGAATCATCAGCCAGCACTTAGTGGAGGCTGTGGCTATTGGCTAGTGATAGTAACAGAGGTAGATAGCTTAACACAGATATCAAGGAAAAAGACTGTCAAAGAGAAACTTGGTGAAACTAGTGTCACACCAGAATATTTGAGCACAACCCCAAGACTGTGTCCTTTGAAGTACACTATCACAGGTGGCACATTATGGGGAAATGGACTTATGAAATAATCAAGTCATTAAACAAATAAATAAGCAAACAACAACAGGCCTCAGAGAGCATGGAAAATGGATATCCAGTGTTGCTACGTGGTAGCCTAAATAATGGCCTTCAATGATTTCCAGGTTCTATAGCCTGGAATCTAGAAAGGTGACTTTTTAAAAAAAAAATGGATAAATTCCTGGACACATATAATTTTCCAAGACCAAATCAGGCAGAAAAAGAAAATCTAAACAGATCAATTATTAGTAATAAAATTGAATCAGCAATTAAAAAATTTGAAAGAAACTAAAGTTCAAGGCCATATTGCTTCAAAGGGGAATTCAACCAAATATTTAAAGAACTTAATACCCTGCTTCTCAAATTATTCCAAAAAAATTGAAGATGAGGGAATACTCTCAAACTCATTCTATGAGGGTAGAATTTCTCCAATGCCAAAATCCAACAAAGATAATACCAAAAAAAAAGAAAGAAAATTAAAGCCAATATTCCTGATGAACATAGATGCAAAAACCCTCAACAAGATATTAGCAAACTGAACTCAACAATACGTAAAAGAATCATGCATCATGGTCAAGTAGGATTTACTCCTTGGGTCACTCTTTTTTTGTTGTTTTTAATTTTATAGCCACATCTATGAATTATGGAAGTTCCTGGGCCAGGAACTGAATCTGAGGCACTGCTGCACCCTACACCAGAGCCATGGCAACATTGGATCCTTTTAACCCACAGCACAGGGCTAGGGATTGAACCTGCACCTCCACAGTGAGACCAGCTGCCCCAGTCAGACCCACTGTACCATGGCAGGAACTGAAGGATGGCTCAACACTTCTACTGATTAGAAAAGAGCAAATAAAAACCACATTGAGACATTATTTCACACCTGTCAGAATGGCTATTGTCAAAAGAAATAACAAGTGTGGTGAGGATGCAGAGAAAAGGGAAACTTGGTGTACTGCTGGCGGGTTGGAAATTGGAGAGGCTACTGTGGAAACCACTGTGAAGAGTCCTCAAAAAATTAAAAATATAACTACCATATGATCTGGCAGTTCCACTCCTGAGTATTTATCTGAAGAAACCAAAAACTATTTCAAAAATTTATATGCACCCTGATATTCCTAGCAGCATTTTTATAATATCCAAGATATGGAACCAAGCCAACTGTTCATTCGTACATATATGAATGGAGAGAGAATCATCTATCTATCTATCTATCTATCTATCTATCTATCTATCTATCATCTATGTATTTATGTATCTATCTACCTATCTATCTGCCTACACACATGCACACACACAAATATACACACACCACACTGGAGTAGTATTCAACCACTGAAAAAAAAAGGAATCTTGCCACTTGGGACAACATGGATAGATTTGGAGGGTATTATACTTAGAGACATAAGTCAGGGAAAGACAAATACTGTGTGTTTTAACATATATATGAGTTCTGAGAAACAAAAAAACAAAAGGAATACAATAGAGCAAAATCAGAATCACAGACACAAAGAACAAATGATAGACTGTCAGATATTTCTCTAGGAAAGATGAGTTTATTTGGGATCATCAAAGGATTGCAATCCACTCTGCAACCATGATGAGCCATGTGCAGGTCCCTGCGCCACAAGGGAAGGAAAATGTTTTTACAGGGAGGAAAGGGAAGTTGGGAGGGCTACAGTAAACAGGTAGGCCAGGGCTTTTCACTGGCTCAGACTTTGCCAGGAGAAAAGAGTCTTTTGTCTGCCCTTTGAGCTCTGCTACCTTCACAGGATGTGAGAGCTCCTGCTTGTCTCCCAGTTCTTTTTCACTGAGGTTTCTGTTTATTAATATTTTATGCCTTATAAGTCAGAGGCAAAAGAATATTTGTCTCCAGAAGAGGAAGGAGCTGTGGTGATGGAAGTAAGAGGTTGGAGTGATTCAAGAAGGCATCTTGAGCCAAGAAATCCATGTGGCTTCCAGAAGTGAGAAAAAGTAAGGAAATGGATTCTCCCTTAGAACTTTTGGAAGGAACCAACCCCGCCAAAACCTTGGCTGTAGCCAGTGAATCTGATTTCAGATTTCTTGTATTCAGAACAGTAAGAGAATAAATTTGCTGTAAGTGATCAAGTTCATATTAAACATTGAGTAAGGTTTATATATTTATTCATTAAAAATTTTTTTTTAATTTTAATATTTTGGCCATGCCTGAACCATGTGGAAGTTCCTGGGCCAGGGACCAAACCTGTGCCACAGCAGTGACCCACGCCACTGCAGTGACAATGCTGGATGATTAAGGTTTTTTTAAATTGTTGTTTGCTTAGCAGCACTAGCAGGATGGGATGTGAGCATTTGCATTTTCCTGTTGGGACACAGTGTCGTGGAGCAGAATTAATATTCCTGAGACACCCAACTAAACGGGATAACATCTTTATTGGAGTGATTTTCTCCAATTTTATTTCACGGTTCACCATTTTGGAGTCCAGCACACTGTGATTACATATTTAGCTCCATCCTCTTATCAGCTACTCTGCTAGTTACAAGTATAAAAATTTCTAGCGCAGAAAGAGATCTAAATTGAGAAGGACGACAAGGTCCAAAAGTCCCAAAACTGTATGCCAAAAAGTGTCTGTGGTTAAAACTGTACCAGTGTAGCTAAATAGTAAGCAATGTGAACGCCCTGTGGTGGCCTCGTGGTGTGACTGTGGCTGGAAGAGGGGCTGAGCCCCGCGGAGGGTTCCTGTACAGGCTGCAGGTGCCTGTGGAGCTGTGCTCCACAGCACAGAAGTACGTGGCTGAGTCTGTGATCTGGGCAGAGGAAATGCACAATGAGCTGCGGCGTTCTGTAGTGACTGTCGTGGCGTTTAATCTTCCATTCCGCTTGGTCCCTGAAGGAATGGAAAACAAGTGGTCGAGACGGCCCCCGTTCTTCTGACGATACCAGTACACATTCTGTGTGGAGATGGAAAAATTGCACCAGAGCGTGGAGCTGGCTCCCTCCTGGAGACTCAGGGCTGGGGGACTCTGCTCCACATCCACTCCTCTCACACCTGATGGGAAACAGAGAAACAGTCACAGGTGAGGGTCCCTGTAACTCTTACAAAACCCTGAAAGTGCCCCTCTGGATGAGGAGAAGGATAGAAAGTGTGCAGGACTTGTCAGCCTCACCCCAACCCCCTCAAGAGCACAGCAGCTGCCCAGTCCTTGAGATCTCCCTGTGGGGCCTCCCCAACTCACAGCAAACCTGGGCCAACAGAAGCCCCAGCACAGGGCCCACTAGTCGCTTCATGATGTTTCCACTTCTTGCTGGGACATTTTCACTGTAAAATACTAATACACCCTGGGCAATGAGTGTCATGACTTGATCTGGAGATGTTCCTGCTCCTGCAACCAATCATTTCACCCAACAAACCCTCCTGGAGCCCACACTTGTGACAGGAAGCCCCACCCTCCTGCCTCTACCCACTTAGAATGGGCTGGGGCGGTGTGGGGTGAGTAGGAAAAAAGGAAAGTCATTATTTGATGACTTGAGTGATATTTTCTGGGAACATTTCAGAGAAGGCAGACTCTGATTTGGAATGTGGGAGAACTTAAGCAAAAACAAAAATGAATTATCCTGCTTCACCTTCCCTCTCAGATGGCATGGATGAAGTAGATTCTTACAGGATGAAATACTGTTTCCCAGGATTGCTAAGGATCCATGTTACTGCTTCTCTTATGTACACCTCTGTGGCTCTGAAGGATGCTCATGAATCAGCACAGTATCAGCAGTTGCTCCTGCTGACTGAAACACTCTGCAGTCTTGCACAGTATTACTTTTAAATTATATGTATCTATTCTAGACTCTACCTGCATAAAGAGCAGTATTATTTATTTTAGCCACTAGATGAACATTGCAACTAGAATTGTAAATGGTTTTATTTTTATTAAAACATATGTAATTTTAAAGTAATATTTAAATATAGCTTCAATTTTAAATACATTCTTAAACTGTTGATTACTCTTATTTGTATTCTGCTTTTTAACTTCAGAAGTTTATTTTTTAAAAAATAAGTGTTTTTGAAACCATATAAAAATAATGTTAGGAGTTCTTATTATGGTTCAGTGGTTAAGCTTCCAGCATTTTCTCTGTGGCAGCATAGGTTCAAACCCTGGCCTGGTACAGTGGGTTAAAAATCTGGTGTTGCCACAGCTGTGGCATAGGTCACAGCTGTGGCTTGGATTTGAAACCTGGCCTAGGAACCTCCTTATGACATGGATGCTGCCATAAAAAATGAATAATACTGATTTTAGTTTGTGCTCTTATTTTTTATTATTTTATAATGATTTTAATTTTTTCCGTCATAGCTGGTTACAGTGTTCTGTCAATTTTCTACTACACAGCAAGGTGACCCAGTTACACGTACATGTATACATTCTTTTTTCTCATGTGCTTTTATTTCGGAATCTATAAATAATAATCCCTGTAGATGGATTTGGAGGTAAAAGGGATGGAAAGTGAGGATCTGTATATTTTCACTGATGTCAGAAGTGATCTGCAGACACCAAAGATCAGATGGGCAGTTTAAGAATGTTGCAAATGTTTACTAAAGGCGCTGTAAGAAATAGTGTAAAAAGTAAATAAAGACGACTAGAAATCAGTCATTATTATTGGGCACAGAGTGGGTATTACAGATATTGAATTAGAAGAGAGAAAAGAGGAGAGAGGTAACCTGGGTGGGTCACTCAGAACCACCAAACCCATGATTCCAACCTGGAACTTTGGCATGATGTTCTGTTTAACTCAGAATGCCTGTTACAGGGGACCACTAGATAGAGAAAGCCTTTTTCCCTTCATACTTCATTTTCCGGACATACCAGAAGCGATAAGGATGTTCTCTAGGCAGGAATAGTTGCATCTCAGCTCCAGAAGGTGCTCCTTCAGGGACAGTGATATGGCCCCTCAGGCCGGGTCACTGACTGGGCTCCAGTGCCTCCTTCAAGATCAGTGATGAATCAGAGCAGATCAGACCTACAATAATGAGACAGTGTCTCCTGAGATTCCAACCAGAACAATGTTCTTTCTGTAGAGGCAGGAGCACAGCTATCACTCATTCCCTGTGAAGAGTATTGGGAAGAGCAGTAGGGTGATTGAGGACATGCCCACGCACAGAGGAAGATCTTAGAGGAGCAAGAAAACATGTTCCAGAGAATGCTGCGTCCTCGTTACTGAGAAAATCTGATATTCAAGACATCTCTGTCTAGGCACGTTCTCGAGATTGTTCGTAAAGGATGCTTCCTTGACAATGACTGCTCCTGGTGTTGAGCCTGTTCAGAATGTGTACCTCAGTGAACTGTGAGCTAAAGAAGCTCATAGGAGGGAGGTAGAACTTTAATTTAGTAGAGGTGACATTTCCAGATTGTGCAACATCGCCCTCTAGAGGTTAACAATAGGAACAAATCTAGTCTTAAGGCTTTTGTGCCCCATGGCCCTCCTGGTCCTATTTAGGCTTGAATTTCTTAGCATTCTAATCTGACGAGACTGTTTCAGGGGGCGCTTATTAAGAGGCTCTTTTACTACTACAAATTAAGTAGTATTATTTAAAACTATGAAGTAACTCATCCTCATTTTTTACATGAGGGAACTAAAGCAAGGACGAATGGATGAAATTTGTAGAAGGTCACAGTAAGAGACAACTGGAATTTGCCCACTGGTATGATTCAAGAATCTGTGTAGGAGTTCCCACTGTGGTGCAGCAGAAACAAATCTGACTAGTATCTATGGAGATGCGGGTTTGATCCCTGGCCTTGCTCAGTGGGTTGGAGATCTGGCATTACCCTGAGCTGTGGAGTAGGTCGAATACATGGCTCAGATCCTGCATTGCTGTGGCTGTAGTGCAGGCCGGCAACTGCAGCTCTGATTTGACCCCTAGCCTAGGAACTTCCATATGCCCCAGGTGTAGCTCTAAAAAGCAGAAAAAAAAAAAAAGAATCTGTGTCCCTGGCCACTTATAATTGAGCACTATGAACTTTAGAGTAGATATTATGCTCCCCTATTAGAAGGGAAGTGAATTCTTTTTGAAGTTAAATGATTTGTCCAAGGACACATGAAGATTAGAACTCTTTTTTTTTTTTTTGTCTTTTGTCCTTTTCAGGGCCACACCCGTGGCATATGAAGGTTCCCAGCCTAGGGGTCCAATCGGAGCTGTTGCTGCCAGCCACAGCAATGCCAGATCCAAGCCGAGTCTACACCACAGCTCAAGGCAACGCCAGATCCTTAGCCCACTGAGTGAGACCAGGTATCGAACCCTCATGGTACCTAGTCGGATTCGTTTCCACTGCGCCCTGACGGGAACTCCAAGAACTTAATTCTTAATTCTGTTAGACTTTAACCCCAGTTCCCACCACTATGGAGTATATGAAACAGTACTATTTGAGAATAGATGTCATTTCACCAAGACACATACCCAGAGCAAAAATTCAGAAGAGAATAAAAACTAAAGAAAATCCCTAAGGAGACAAACACTGATGGGATGGGCAGTTTAAAAAAAAAAAAAGGAAAAGGGGATCAGAAAAACCTCAAAGTGTAGTCCAGAGTGTATATGGCAAATCAGAAATGACTGGTATTCTAAAATAGAAGGAAAGAGGAGTTTCAAGAAGGAAGGAATGTCCAACAGAGCAATTGCTGAAGAAATGTTATCCAGTGAGATGATGACTAAAGGTGTCTACCAGTTTTTAGCAGCATAAAGATCATGATTTGAGTCTTCCAGCAGAAGCTCAACTGTAGTAGAGATAAGACAAAGGAGAAGAAAATTTGAGTACAGAAATCTCTTTCCAGAGGTTGTATTGTGAAGGGAAAGAAAGAGACACTGTATTGACTAGACAAAGATTTGAGGTGCTAATAGTAGGGTTTTTAAAGACTGGGATATATTTACATGTTTTGGAAAAGATCTATAAGTAATGGATCAAAGTTCTGAAGAGACAGGTAGGATGGAATATGAAACTCAGGTAGGAGGAGTAAGTTTTGGTAAGAGGAGAAATAGTTCTTTCCAATTTCATTAGAATGAAGGGGAAAAGAATTGGTTTGGATTTGTCTTATTTCAAGGTGTGATGGCAGAAAATGAAACATCTATTAGTTTCTAGTGGAATCACTTTTTTGTTTGTTTGTTTTTAATCAATAGAAATTAAGTGCTTCCCAAGAAAGTGAATAGCGGAGGTCCTGGCTTAGGAAGTCCTTGCAGTGTGAGAAGATTTGATATAGTCACTGTAGGACTTGACCACTGCAGAGAAAAAGACTACTTTCCTGGCAACACCATCAGTCTAGTTAGTGTTGAAGATGACAACGGGTTTCAATGTCCCCAATTTTGTATCTGTGTGATATTCTCGAACTCTGCTTATCAAATATACATTGTAAGAATGCAAGTATTGATCTATGATTGGGAATTAATAAGATCACAGATTTGACACAGAAATGGGGCAAGAGCAAGGAGGTTTACAACTAAAGACTCATTGAATGGGGGCCAGGTTTTGGATATTGTAGATAAGGAAACAAAAGGTAGGAAGCCTCTGAGAAATAAGATGACAGTAAAGGGATCAGGGGACTACATAATCATGAACAGTCGAAGAGCAAGTGCAGTACAAGTAACTGAGTATAAGAACGTGAGGATGCAAGGATTTAGAGAGGAGGTAAGTTGTCAGAGGTGGAGAAGCATCTAACTGGAGACTTGTCATCAGATCTTTCTAGCATGTGGCTGTGGGAGTTAATGACTGAAGGGGATTCTAATTAATAGTCTTCAAGGATAATCTTTTTGGCCAATTCATGGCATGTGTAAGTTCCCAGGCCAGGGATGGAACCCTCACCACAGCAGTAAATAAAGCCACATAAGTAACAACACCGGATCCTGAACCTGTTTGAGCCAAGGAATTCCCCATGTGCACATTAAGCTCATGTGGTATTTTAGGTTACAGGAGAATCTTCTCTGTTAACATCCTCAATATATAAGGAAGAGTGCTTGATGTTTATAAAAATGAGATTGAAAAAAGGAATAAGGAACAGTAGGGGTGAAAGGCAAAGCCTCAAAGGAGCAAAGACCAAGAGTCTGGGTTTTCTTAGGGGGCAATAGTGAAGAGAATGCTGCTCCTAGCTCAAAATCGGATGCGTTTTAGATGAGATAGAATGAGAAACAGCCCCAAGAGAAAGGAACTGTATCCCAAACAGTCAGATTTCGGTTACGGTATGAGGAACTAATTTTCACAGCGTTATTGAAAGTTTGTTTCCAGTAGACTGGGAATTTAGGAGCCAAAGTGAAAGTGTTTCATGGAAGAGCACGAGGTAGTTGGGTAGCATAGAAAATGAAACAGGGTCATCCTCCTTGGTGAATCATTCCTCTCTGGAAGGAGTCAATCACAGGTACAACTGAATGTGCTTTCAAGGGTCCTAGTGCAGAGGAACATGGCCAGAATCAGCTCATCAGACCAGCCAGTGCTCAAGTCACTCAGCAGATGTCATAAATCAGTAAATGGTGGCTATTCAGTTGGCTTCAGCTCCCATATGCTATGTGACATGACATGCTACTGCAAAATCTGTGTGTGTGTCTATTTATAGATGGAAGCACTAGAGAAAAACCATCTCTACCTCACATTCCGAGGGCACACCTGGAGAACAATCCCCAAAGTCCTGCTATCACTGCACTCTGCTTATAAATAATGGCCCAGGTCTCTGCAATGAAGGCTGTAATGTGCTGGAAGACTTTGGACTATTTATCTAGGTTGACTGTGACTCCTCTTCCTTGGTTTCCTATCTACTGATAACTGAAGTCTCTGACCCCTCTTTCTTTCTGAACATTGTCCCTCATCCCTCTCTTCTCTTGCCTCCTTGTCTAATAGGGAATCTAAGGACAATCATCCCCAAGCTCTTTTAAAAATGCCATCAGTCAACAACTTCCTCACTCTCTTCCATTTCACCTGCCTGCCAAATCCAAAGACGGGATGAACTCCCTTGTCTGCTATTACAGCCACCTGGAACCCTGCACTAGACTGTGGGATAGTGAATGATGGCAAAGCTGTTGGCTAATCTTATTGATCACATAACACACTGCAGTGCTATGGAAAGCCCTTTAATGTTTAAGGCTATGGAAAGTACTATCTATTGACTACAAATAGATTTACTTCTTTATCCTGATTAACAGAATCCCGATATTCTTTTAGTTAGCAATGTTCCTAGACAAAAAATTACACCTCCCCCAGACTTTCACAGCTTGGGTCCACCATGTACTCTGTCATGATTAACAGGGTGTAAGTATCCTGAGCGATTCATTGTTTTTTCCTAATCAATAGAATTTTCCACTTTTTCTAATAATCCAAACTGTCAACATCTTGGTGCCTCGATTCTACATACTAAAGGTCAAAAGTTCTTTGTATGCCAAATAGAGGGAAAAGACCATTACCATATTTCCATATGGCATATGGAAGTTCCTGGGCCAGGGGGTCAAATCAGAGCAGCAGCTGCTGGCCTATGCCGCTTCCAGAGCAACACTGATCAGAGCCACATGTGCAAACTACACCACAGCTTGTGGCAACGCCAAGCCTTGACCCACTGAGCAAGGCCAAGGATCCAACTGGCATCCTCACAGAGACTATGTCAAGTTCTTAACCCACTGAGCTACAATGGGAACTCTGATGCTTGTTTAATTTTTGTGATCTTACCCATACATTTCAGGGCCAAAAAAGGAAAACTAGGATGAAACAGCTGAAATTTTAGCTTTAGTTCCTATATCACCTTATAATTAATAGGAGCCATTTTATTATTTGAGTTTTTATTCAAATATAATACCCATATAAGAAAATGTGATATATTCTAAGGGTACAGGCTGAAAATTTTTACGAAATTGACACCCTTATAACCAGCATCCAGAGAAGAAACAACTTTACCAACACTTAAGAGCTCCTTTTATATTGTCCCATGCTTAATAATATTCTGACTTTTACAAGTGTAAATTAGTTATGTCTTTTGTACCTTATAAGAATGATGTTTATTGGCCATTTGAATAACTTCTTTGCAAATGCCTCTGAAAGACTTCTGCTTTTCTATCAGTTTGCTTGTTTTCTTGTTGATTAGAAGATGCTATTAAACCAAAATGATCCTTTTTGATTAATATCTACTGCAAATATTCCTACTCACTGGCCATCTTTTTAATTACTGAAATAATTCAATTTTAATGACAATTTTAATAAAGTCCAGTTTTGCTGTTTAGACATATTTTCGTCTTGTTTAAGAAATGTGTATCTAACACAAAATATTGACTACATTCTGTACTTTTTCTACAAGCTATATATGTTATTCTTACATTCAGATCTGCCCTCTATCTGACTGCTATTTATATACAATCTTAAGACCATGACACATTTTTCCATATGACAAATTATTGGATGCCACTTACTGAAAGAAATTCTTTATCCTTGACATGTAATGCAAATGTTTTCCCATTTTTATTGCAGTACCTTTTTAGTATTTTTTTATCACAAAATTTTATTTTGGAGTTCCCATCATGGCGCGGTGGAAATGAATCCCACTAAGAACCATGAGGTCATGGGTTCGATCGCTGGCCTTGTTCAGTGGGTTAAGGATCTGGCGTTGCCATGAGCTGTGGTTTAGTTAGCAGATGTGGCTCGGATCTGGCGTTGCTGTGGCTGTGGCGTAGGCCAGCCGTTGTAGCTCCGATCGGACCCCTAGCCTGGGAACCCCCTCCATGTGCCACAGGTGTGGCCCTAAAAAGCAACAAAAGAAAACAAAACAACAACAAAAATTTTTATTTTGCCTCTCATCTCCACTGCTCATGTCATTCTCCTTCATTTCAGTTTTCCCTCTGCTTTACAATTTTGTCTTTATGTTTTACTGTCACCAGTTACTTATTACATTGAGGATGCTGTTCTCTAAATTTTGTTCCAATTACTAAAATGTATTCTTTTCAGATGTTTTCTTCTCTTTGTGCTCAGGATTTTTTCCCATTTTGTTTGTTTCTTATAACATTATTACATCTTATCTTCTTCAGGTGGCAAGTTAATTTGAAAACTCTCTTAGTATGTTGCCCATTTCATGCAATGCTGGTGGAACAAATTAGATATTCTTCTAACTTTAGATCAAACACTGAGAATCTGCGTAAAACTAAGAAGTTTGGTGAAACCTTAGACCTCCTCAGTGTGCACAGCTTACAGTTTCT